>NW_020884875.1:2342576-2515613 GCF_003945725.1 Corapipo altera
TTCCCTTCCCTTCCCTTCCCTCCCCTCCCCTCCCCTCCCCTTCCCTAACCTTCCCAAACCTTCCCTTCCCAAACCTTCCCAAACCTTCCCAAACCTTCCCAAACCTTCCCTTTTCCTTTTCTTTTCCTTTTCTTGTCTTTTTTCTTCTCTCTCTCTCTCTCCCTCTCTCCCTTTTCACCTTAACCCTTTATCCAAAACCAACTGTAATGTGCTTATACAGTAAGTCAGAGACCAACACACCAATTTCCATGCCAAGTGTGTAACGTACTACAAAAAACTTCCAGGTTTTGTGGACCCCCAAACTTTCGTCGTTCCTTCCAACCACAGGCATTTACCAGTCCTAGGTTCATAAAGTAAATTAGCAGCTGTTTCTGTCTAAAGAGGACACGTCTAAGTCCTGTGAGGAGCGGCTGAGGGAGCTGGGGGTGCTCAGCCTGGAGAAGAAGAGGCTCAGGGAGTGTCTTTTCCCTCTCCACAAATACCTGGAAGGTGGTTTCACTGAGTCGGGGGCCGGTCGAGTCCATCAGGGGCCGGGGGAGGGGGAGGTTAGTGCCCCCTGCAGGACCGGCAGTGGTACGCTCCACCGGCGGGGCCGTGTTCCCGCCTTCGGGGGAGCGCGCGGGTTCCCTCAGGTGCCTGTGAGGGCACGGGGGGATTGTGGGGATCCGGAAAACGACGGGAATGTTTGAAACGCCTCTTATTGAATAGTAACTACATTTAGTTGAGATATGAATTAAAAAAAAATAATATCTACTTTTATATATATATATATATATAAATATATACTAAAATATAGGTTTCCCTGCCATACGGAGCCAAGAAAAGAGAAACTAAATTTCAAAAATTGGATAACCGACTAATTTAAAAAGGATACTGAAAAAGCATGGGTGACAAGAAGCTAAAGAGAGATTAAAAGAAGGTGTCAATTTTATGGCAGTCAAAACTACAATTTAAATATTTAATTTTCCCTCAATGGCATAAGTATCATAGTTCAAAACAGGAGTGGGAGGCTGAACAAAAATGCCTTTGGAAGACATAACATGTGCACAGTAATATGCACAAAAATAACAGTGATTAATATTCCTGCTGGAAAAATACAGCATTAATAATACATTATTTTTTAATTTACTGTTTCAATTCAGCAGGAGTTTTGTTCCCAGTGGCACTGTTGCCTAATGCTGCCAAGTGCTGAGCACATCCTGTCTTCTGAGAAAACAAATGATGCCACAGAATAAGGAAACACACAAACTAAAAGCAGGACACAACGGCAGCTCCCTGAACTCCCATCCTCAGTCAATATTAGGAGGGTAGAACACAGATTTAAGAGTATAACAAAAACAAATGCTGATTGACAAATGCAAGATACTGCCCATGATAAGGATTGGAAAGGCCAGGGCTTGACATTCATAGAGTACATTTAGATTATCAGCTAATAGAATATTAAGATGTGTAATTGTTTTAAAAAATTGAATGTCCTGAATATATATTTAAAACTCTATTTTAACAAATTGTTGCATTGTAGTAAGTTAGAAATTCATCGATTGCTAACTTTGTTAAAAAAAAAAAACAAACACACAACCCAAAAAACAAAACCCCACTAATTTAACTGAGAAGCATTAATTCTTTAATATTACCTATATTTTGAAAAATTGTTGATTTAAAAAGAAAGCTTTACTAGTTTTAGTCTCATTAATTTTAGTCTCACTGAAGAAACAGTGGGTACAAGAAAAAAAAAACATAATATGAAACACACAGAACAAGTATCTTACTGCTTTGGTAAAGAAGTTACATACACATAAAGGCTTGTTAATATTGAAAGACTGAGAAATTAATTCAGTTACGTAATTTTTGTTCCTGTTTAGTGTTGTGCATTTACCTATCCCAGCGTGACTCTGCTGCCAGTATTTTTGTCTGGAAACCCATTCACTTTCTGGATAATGAACACATTCTATCTTCTGTTTCATCTCTCTTATTGTAATTTTTTGTTATTTGTAAAAAGGCTATTCACACATTGTCACACAGAAGTGATGATTTTGTTTGGACCATATGGTTTATCTGGTGTTGGAATTTTTGTCTCATGGAGCCTGATGTTCAGAGATAGTTTAAATATTTTTAGAAGCAACCATATTGTGTATTTGTGATCCATCTTGTAAATGTATGTTGAAGATTCTCTAAGTAGAATTTATAAAAACAGGAATTGTATATAATAATCTGGAATTATATGGGTGTTTTTCAAAATACCATTTTTTTAATTCTACAATAAGGTTTATGTGCTGCAATGTCTATCACGGATCTTAACACACATTGTTTATAAGAAAATATGTAAGTTAACCTGAGTAGTTGAGTATTAAAACATCTACACAGGTAAAAGGTCTCGATGTATGTGCCTAGTGCATCATTATGTCTATGAAAGTGTATTCACGTTAATTTTTTGGTTGCAGCAAAAATTCCAAGTTCAACTATATCATCTAACAGTTTGATAAATTTTTACGTGGGCTTTTCTGACATTCGTTGTACTTCCTGGAAATGCAAGATCTTAGGTTGGCTGAAGTTCAGCTTCACATGCAAAAGTAGTTTTAGCTTTAAAAAAGGAGTGTACTTTGTTCTGCTTATAATTGTGCTTAAGAATTTATATAGTTTCAATGAGAAATATATGAATTCATAGAGATTTTTTTTATATATATTAATCATTAGATTATATGGTTCAGAAAAAAATGAATCACAGTGATGAAGAAACGATGAAAAAAACCAGTATGGTGAACCTTGATAAACTTTTAGATGACTTCTCAGAGATAGAAAAGGTAAGTGAAGAAGGTAAAAAATGTTGAAAGTGCTATCTATAATTATTTTGTGACATTTTTGAGAGCTTTTCAAGTGAAAATTTCTTTTAAGTGGTATCAGCTTATTGTTATGCCTTATAATACCAATTATATCTTGGCATCATAGAAGTGAATTCTGTGAAGCCACTTTGAGAGGAAAACAGTTTATAACTAATTATGTAAGTCAGCATTCTTAGTTCTGTAGGTAAACTTGCAATAGCACAGGCTCTCAAGTCTAGCATTGTTTTTCTCTATAAAGGAATTTCCTGAATTTTGAGAAATAATACAGGTCTGTGACTGCAGCGCTGTGAAATTGCTAAATTAATTTAAAACTCAAGATTTAAAACCTAAAACATATTAATGTAATGTTAGTATTTTTCCAATTTTCTAGAAAATATCAGAAATTAATGAAGCAAACAACCTACTGATTCATCAGCTGGAAAAATGTAACAGGTTGCTAACATTAAGCCAATCAAAGGAGGAATCAGTAAAAGAAGGTAAGTTATTTTTTTATTAAGGTATGATTTTTGCATATATTCAGGAAGTTCTGTGAGACATTTCTACTATTTTCAGTCATATAAAATAAAAAATAAAATAGCAAGGATCTAAGATACTGTGTGAAAAGCAGCAATGACTAATCTTAGGTCACGTTATTAAATTCCTCTCACAGTAATAGTTTGCATTAATATTATGAGAATTCAAACTGTTCAATGAAAAGTAATAAAATGGTATTTACCATTTACAGGTGGGAATTATAAATCTATAAGTGTAATTAAAATGTTGCCAAATAAAGGAGGAACTAAAGAGAAAACTACAAAATTAAGATTTTTGGTTTTATTCTAGAACTGTATGTTTTCAGATGAGTATTTGAAATAAGAGATAATATCTAGTACTTAACATAGATTTGTGGTTGTTTATTTTTTTGTAGCTGGTAGAGTTGCTGAAAGGTGCACCTTTTTGTAGGACTTTCATCTCTGGGACATCAACTTGCTAAAACTTAGGAAACAGGATAGGAATAAACTTAGTTTCATGCCAGAATGAGATTGCCAGTTGGTTTCACTTAAATCTTCACTGGGACTTTGATAATTTAGCATAATCAGAAATTGAGCATTGAAATTGAGAAATTAAGCTGTTGAGTAAGAGAGTGAAGTTTGCTAATCATGATAATCTATTCAGATATACCAAAAAACTGATGATACAGGATGACAGGTGATACAAAGGGGAGGTGAAAACAAGTAGCAGTTTGTATGGGAGGCATTTTATATAAATAGTGGTTGGACTTAGGTGGCAGCTTCTCAGGAAAGAGATCTTGATGTCCTCTGAACAGTTCTCTTAAAATATCAGTGCTAAAAGAAGCAAACATTGTGATAACCATGATTATGGAAGAAAAAGAGAAACAAGCATCATGCCCCTGTAAAGTCTGTGATTTTCATGTAGCTTTCTGGTCCACACATATGAAAACAAACATACCAGAACAAGAAGAGGTAACAGAGAAGGTGGTAAGGTTTTCTGTTGTGAGGGAGGAGAACTCAGGGAATCAGGAACCAATCATGTAACAAGGACCATGGATGCAGGCTCTTAACCAACCATCCACTGTACCCATGCAGGGCTGGCCCAGCAAGGACTGCCATGGTCAGACAAAAGTGCACATTACCAAACAAATATGTAGTGAAGGGAGTGACTCAGGAGGCTGAGTCAGAATGGAGCTCACAAATGGTAACAAAGGCCAGATATGGCCTAGGGATCACCAGCAGGTCTCCAGTGATGAGGCAGGTCTGATATCAAGCCAGAAAGTCTCTCCCTAGATCATGACTCCCTAGATCACATGCTAGAGTCTAGCGTGTGGCTGCAACACAGCTGCACCTAGGCCCAGGGCAAAAGCCTCAGCTTAAAAGCAGCTCCCAAGGGAAGGAGGGGCAGCCATTTCTGAATCAACTTCCAGCAAGGTCACCAGCTATACTCTTTCTAAGACAGCCTTGTGCACAGCCAAGAACCTAGAAGGTTCGTTCACAATTCTGGAACATCTGAAAGAAGACTTAAATTGACTGGAAACTTTTTAGCCTGAAGAGAAAGAATAGAGCTGATATGACTCATAGCTGCAACATTGTCAATGGCACAGAGAAAGTGACTACAGGATGAATATTCATTGTCCAATGTAATAAGAAAACTAGATGGAAATAAAACTTGATTGATTTAAAGCCTACAACAGGAGGAACTTTTCCATACATTACAAAATGAAGTTAAATCAATTCCACAAAAACCTGTGCATAACGGAATTGTAGAATAGTCCAATAAGATTAGAAAAAAATCATGGACAAAAACTTAAAAAAAATTGACAAACATGAAGACAGTCTCTCTCACTGAGGTCTCTCTTACTTCTGTGTTTTGGAAGTTGAGAGGATGTATCAAGTGTAGTGTTTATCCAGCTTTTTTTCTCTTTCCTGAAGTATTTTGTACTGGGTACTGTGAAGCAGAATAGTGAACTGGATGAACTTTGGTTTGAGTCAGAGACACTTGTTTCTTTATTAAGCAAAAAAGACAGTGCAGGACAATCACTCAGAAACAGAACAAGAGGCTTCATTACTGATGAAACCAGAGAAGAGTGGGTTTATATAAAATAGATTGTAAAAGGGGAAAGGAAAAGGTGGCCAAAAAGAAGATATTATTCTTTCTGTAAAACCTATGGAATAAAAAGTAGCAGAGAAAGTGAAAGAGACAACTTGGGAAATCAGAGCAGCTGAGTCGACTGCAACAAGGAAGTAGAATGTACTGAAAACAGATAACAGTGAGAAGAGAGATCTGAGCTTTATAAACAGCAGTGCCTCACTTTGATGAGACAAGAGAGAAATTATTTTATGAGATAGTTATGGTGATGCAACTGAAGAGAACAGCCTGTGAAGCTTCTTTTGAAACACACCATGGAAAAAAAATTGTGGGTGGCAGAAGTCCAAGTAAAAATAGCAGAGCAATCAGCCTGAAATATGAGCCAGGGATAGTCAAGAAAAAACAAATTTCAATAATACTGTAGTCATGGAAGTTATACGGATATAGACAGGAGGCAGAATTTTTGGAAGACAAGGATTCTGATCAATGAGTAAGAGACATTGCAAAGATATTACTAGCAGTATCAAAAAAAAAAAAAAAAGTGAGAAGCACGAACTTGGAACAATGTGGGATATCCAGGAGGTGATTCTGAAAGTTACTTGATGATAAGGAAGTGAAATACAATAAAGATATCAAAGGGGCAGAATGTATTTAGAAATTAAAACAGTTATCATAATTGTTCTATTAGGTTAAGCTCAGAGAGGTTGTGGAGTCTCTCTCAGTGGAGATATTCAGGAATTGTCCAGACACAATCCTGTGCCATGTGCTCTGAGATGACCCTGCTTGGGCACAGAGGTTGGACCAGATGACTCACTGTGGTCCTTTTCAACCTGACACATTCTGTGATTCTGTGCTTTGCACCTTTATTAAATTCACCTGCCATGTGGACCCTTCAGAAGGGGTGATGGCATATGTTGTGCTCAGAATCAGAGTACTAGAAGTTTCACATCTCAAGTTAAATGGTTCATAAAAAACTTTTGGAAGGTCAAAACACTGTGGGTTAAAAAAACCCCCTCGTTAATATTGATGAGGTTATAGAGGGATCCTGTGCAGAACTAGAGAAGATGCAAGAGATCAAATACAGCATTGATACTTTTCATTCTTGCTCTGGCAACACTTATCCTAATAGGCTGTAGTTGTGAGAATGGCATTTATACAGTGATATTGCCAGTTGTGGCTTGGAAAAAAGATTTCTCCTAGCCTTATGTCCCAAACTGTTTTCCAGAACCAACTCAGCCAGTTCCTCAAAGTTTCTTTTAAAGAGTTGGCCCAAAGGCAACAGAAATTGCTTACAGCAGAGGAGCAGAAAGAAAGAGTGCCGTGGAAGGAAAGACTGTGGTTCCACCTATCCTGAAGGGTTTATGGCTACTAGTGGTAGTGGGGTGGGGGAGGTGGAATTTTATCCTGGCTTGAAGAACTCTGTTAGTATGTGAAACAGAAAAATAGTAGCATTTCATATCCCAAGAAATCTCCAACGAGTGAGAATCTGAGAGCTCCTTGATATCCTTGAGTGCAAAAAGTCTCTCTGTAGAACCGTTTAAGGTAAAAGAAGACTAGGAATTCTGAAGGAAAAGCAAAGGAAAAAAGAAAACTTCTAAAACTCTAGAGAGAAGGCAGCGAAACACTTATACCCAAGATAAAGTGGGGAAAGATAAGCAGCTTGGCAAGTATACACGTTCTGAAAGGTCATAAATTAACTTTATTTTCCCTTCATATGTTCTTTGCTGCACCAAGTTGAGATGCAGAATGGCAGTTTTTGTTTTATGTAAATCATTGCAGATCCACTTAAGGCAGATGCAAGTCTGGCATCCTTGTTCTCTGCTCCTAAACTTTCACTATGGTGACTAAATTTACTCTTGTGGTACTACAGTTCTGAACTATGTTCTACTGTAATTTTTTAAAAGGAAGCAATCACATTATTATCTATGAAACACCTAAGGTGACTCTACTTAGCATCTTTAGAGTTGCCTATTTGTTTACTTAGTGTTTCTAAGGTATTAAAGAAAAAAGTGGTTGATGTAACTGCCCTGTAAAAAATCAGGAGTGCAGATGGATGAAACTGCAATAAAGTAGTCATTAAGCAGGGAAAATGAGCATTAGGCTGTGTGATCTTTCTGCATGTAGGGAATAGTCTTTACAGGGAAGAAACTACACAGAATCCATAACAGATATGCCAGAGTTCACAAAGCTGCAATCACTTAGCAAAATTTTGCTTTTCTCTATAATGTAGACAAGCAAAACTTGTGGGTTCCCAGTAATTTCTTCCAGTCACAACTGTAATTACTTATGGGGTCTGCCAAGATATGTCCTTTAAAGATAAGAAAGACATTCTTGTGAGCAGATATTCTTGGGACTGAACAGAAGAGTGGCTTGCACTCAAATAGTTGTTATTCTTTTGAAGGCTAGAGGCTGCTCTAGTGTCTTTCCGGTTTTGCATGAATTGCAAGCATTTGAATTTGTTTCCATACATTTTCAAACGGGAGGAAGTTTGTAGTAGAACTAGTTGGTACAAACGGGCATGCTAACCTAGTGCTTCCGACTTGGAACAGGATTTTTCCACAGATGCTTTTGACCCAGTACACGAAGTGAGTGCTGGCGGTTTCTGTGCTGTTCGTGCTCCCTCTACCGGTTTTTTTGGAAGCATGTAACGGGAGAGGACATCCGGCTGAAGTATTCGGCTGCATGAAAAGCAGACTCGATGGAAGAATAGGCTAGCAGTCAAAAAGATTGAGTGGAAAACTGAATCTCTTAGATGAGATCTTAGTTCGTCTTCCTGGCTCCATTATTTGTAACGTGGTCTTTAATTATATGATACACACTTTTCAACGGAGCTACAGTCTGATGAGACGTGTAACTGTTATTTATCCTACTTTTATCTGTTATGGAAGTTAAAACCCACTTACAAAATGCAGCAGCACTCTGGAAATAGAGAATTTTAAAGAGTAAACAAATTCAGTTTTAGTGTCTCCACTTTTCCCAGTTTTTGACTGTTTCACGACTTTACCGGTAAGTTTACAAGGAACATGTAAGGGATAGAAGTAGTATTTAATGGAACCAAGTGGTATATTACAGGAAGTACACATGGTGTTCAACTATCTAAAATACAGCTTAAAAAATAAAATCATGAAACACAAATATGCAAGATGATAACAGGTTGCATGTGTATAGATATAAATGCACATAACTATTTTGTATTAATTGAGATAACAGGGATATAGTAGCATATCCTGAATCACTCAAAGTTTATGTTGAGCCATAAGATGAATGTTAATATACACTAAAAAGTGGGTGAGAGACTGCAATGAGTGAATATGGTTGATCTTCTTAAAAAAAAAAACTTGGCAACAATGCTGTCAGGAAAGTAAGCCACAGTTTCATTAAATACACAAACTGCTGGAAGACTGATATGGAAAATTTTTATTATTGATCAGAAAACAATAAGATCCTTGTTTTCTGGCTAGAAACAAAAATTTAATAGTTTTATGAAATTGTTTGTGTAGCTTCATAAAATTGATTTTAATCTATCATCAAACTAAAAACTAAAATTAAGCAGTAACTATGTAATAATAATCTGTGTTATTTCTACAGTCAGTAAGAACACTTAGAATAACGTTTAATCAAAATTATTATCAAATATTTGACAGAAGTTTATAAACAAAACGTAAAATTCCTTGTGAAGAAATTATTCAAAAAAATCTGTGTTTTTTATTTCTTTTAGAATACACTACTCTACAGAATGTGATAAGTGGTCTAACACAAACCATTGAAAACCAGTGTAATGTCAAAGGTAAAGGCAAATATGTTCTTATATATGCTGTACTGTAATTTCAAATGAGCAGGCATTTAATGTTTTTGTTTATATTTACTGGTTTTTCAAGACAGAGAAACTCACTGCCAGAAAACCAGAAAGTAAAAAAATACATCTCAGATCAATCTTGTGCAGTAATAAATGTCTATTGCTATTATTCTACTTAGAATCCACATGTAAAAACGTTCTGCTTCAGTGAGGTTATTTTAATCAATACTTGGGCTTTAAATTTATTTCAGTATAGCACAGGCAATTTTACAAGAGGTTAGAAAGCATCATTCAGCCTTTTGTCTGTAGACTATTAAAGCATTTATGAATAGTTCTTATCACTATGTTAAACCAAAGAGTCTTAATTCTTAGTATAATGTTCTTCAAGTTTTGCTGTTATCCATAAATACTTGAAAATTACTAATTTTTATTTGAAAATAAAATACATAAATATTTGCTATATCTTTATACTACTGTTCCACTGTAATTAACTTTATAACAATTATGTGTTCAAAGCATATTACCATAAATATTAATAAACCTCTAAAACTGGAAGTATATTGCTGCTTTTAATACTCAAACTGATACTAATTTTAAAAAAAGCATCTATTTTTCCTAAATTCTGTTTTTTAGATACTACTTTCCAGTTTTTAAGAAACAAGTACTTAAAGACTTGCATCTTCCAGTTCGAAACTGTTGTAACCATGATAAAAATCTTTTATTTTCCGAGTCAAAGAACTTTGCATTTAGATTTTCTTGAATGCATCATTTACCAGGAGGCTAAAGACATTTCCAAGCAGTAGTACCAGGCAAATATTATTATTAAACTACGATTGTTAAAAAATGTAGAATGAGAGCATATAGTTCTGTAAATGATGATTATAATGCGTATAAAAAAGTTTCTTAAAGTTCACCCAGGTCAAAAAATGAAAGTAATTTCCTTATTCTGCTTTCATGCTAATGATATTGTAAAAATGTATTTTTTAGTATGTTATCTAGTTTTTTATTTATGTAGATGAAAATGATAGACTGAAGGATACCATTCACACCTTGGAAGATAAATTAAAGGCTTCTGAAGAGGTAAGTCTCAAATGTTCATTCTTTAGGTAGAGGAATAATATTTTATCTCTATTGTAGCAGTTCACATATCTTTATATTCTTAGGTTTGCTGTTGACACCTTTATTGTTGCTCTTCTCAATGTTTATGATGTGTAAAAAGAGAAGGGTTGGTCTCATGACAGCACCCATGTGAGAAGGTGTTAAAAGAACTGAGAGATTAAAACCATGTAAGTGCTGAGAACTCTGTCTCAGTCTAAGATGCATTTGGGGTTTTTAGCTCTATGTAGCTTTAAATTCAGCTTTAAATTCTAATCTGTTGTATTAAAATAATTTTTTGTGTGGAAATAAGGTTTTTATGTTCAAGATACTTGGTTGTGCTGCCAGAGAATCAAGAATGGCCTGAATTTTGTCTAGTTTCTTTGGAAATAAATACTACAAAGATAATAGGTCTCTACCTCTTATCTCTGTCTCATAATAAATTCCATTTATGATCTCTCTACTTTCTGTCTATGGCACTCATTTTTGCAAAGGAGGTAAAAGCAGCAGGGCCAGTCATAAGTCGTGTTAGTTCTCTGTGCACAAAATGCAGATCTGTTCCCTGTATAGGATTAGGAATCTCACTGCTGATTTACTTTGCCTGTGTTTGTACTATGAGTTAAAATTAAATATTTATACCAATATTTATACAGTTTGCATGCTCAGACTCTGAATATCAGTGCCACCAGCATCGCTGCTGCTGGTATTTCTACTGCTGCCAGTATGAAATTGTGGAACCCTTGGTATAAGCAATACTAACAAAATTCATACTTAAAATACAACTTTTTAGTGCAATCTTAGAGTCAAAGATCCACAAAAGTAAAACTGTAGTGCCTGAACTAACTGCACTGTGTCAGATCCCAGAGTGGGGAAAGGAATATTACCTCTCCATTTACCTGTTCTCTTAAGAAGTACAATTTCTAATTTTATGTTAGCTGACAGCTGCAATACAACGAAATCTGCTGCATTTTTCATCTGTGGACTTCAGCCAGACTGTGTAAGAAGTAATTTGGCATATTGAATTTACAAGATTGAGGATCAAACAAGTATTGAATTATAGAGCATATATTATAGAGCATATAATTTTTGCCTAATTGTTGTGCTTTGCAGAATCTGCAAAGTTTTTATAAGACATTTTACATTCACAGGAATATAAAGATCAGATTGAGAAGCTCATGACAGAAATTAAAAACAAAGAGGACGACCATAAATTAGAAATAACACAGTTGAATTGCGATATAAGGAAAAAATGTAAGTTCTCTGAAGACTGAATGCTGTTGTATGAGGTAAAACATGTATAACCTGTAGGAGCTACATTTCCCCTAAAAGTTCCACTTTTTAGTGGAAACATATGAACACTAGAAGTGGACAGTGTTTATCTGAATTTTATCTTTGCTAAAGAGTAGACAGTGACAATAAGGCAATAGTACAGCAACACAGGATGAGCAGAAATTCCCAAACAGTTAGAACAAATGCTGGGAACTTGGACCTAAAAATCTGAAGGACTGAAATTTTGGGTAAAGTGTAGACTGGAAACTTGCTTTGAACTGTAAGCTAGACTGCTGTTAGAGTGTTCTATCTGTGTTCAGGAGAGCAGGACATTATTTTAACAAATAAATAATATTGCAATGAGAAAAATCTTATTTCAATATTAATTTTTTCCATTAGAGGCATAACCTTGAAGAGTAGGATTTTTGGTCATCCACATAGCTGAAAATAGCTAGAACACAATGATTTTTTTAAAGAGACACCATCTTACTGGGATGGGACAGGGTGGTTTTCAATCAGTTTGATATGGTTTTTGCTTGAATGAAGATGTTTTCCAATGAAACGCTCACCTGATATTCAAGAAAGTTTTAATATTTAGGAAATTATGTTATTTTTCCATCAAGGAATCTTCGATAATCATAATATTTGGTGTTACTTTGTTGCTAGTTGAAGTAAAAGAAATGGAGTATAGAGAAGAGAGAGAGAAAAAAGAACTGGAAATACTAGAGCTAACGAGACAGCTGAAAATTCAAAATGAAGAGAAGCAAAATGAAATGATTAAACTGCAGATAGAGGTATGCATTACAAGGCTGACTTAAAGATGAATTGGGCATTGGGTAAACTTCAAAGAGACTCTAGTGAAAAACATTAATTAGTACTTAACAACATAATATGATGGAATCTAGAAAACTTAAAAAATTATTGTCTTTACAAAGATCAGTGGCATAAGCTCCCTTCCTCAATGGAAACTGACTCACTTCTGCTCAGGAATCAAGTTCTACCTACTGTATGGGGAGACTGAAGTTTGCTCTGTTCTTGTTTTAAATTAAACTACTTTGAAACTTTTCTAGGCTTTCGAGGCATAAAAAAAATTAAACAGCATTTTCTGCTTAACTTTCTTGTTTTTAATTTCTAAATGATGGGAATATATATTACAATTTACTTTTGTAATAAAACTCCAATAAAAAATTAGAATCCTGCAGAGATTTTAAGTCAAAGTATTCAACATGTATTTAATTGCTCAGGTTTTAAACCACTCTCATTACAGAAATAATTAAGGAAATACTTCAAATCCTTCACATATCAAAAAAAGAAATAAAGTGTGGAAGTGTTCATGCTGAGTTACTCTTGGAACATGAGGGAAGGATGATGGTTTCAGAGGTCTTTAGCATCCTCTGCATTTTCCCCTCCTGTAGACATGTGGCTCAGGAGCCTTCAATGTATTTTTTTTTTTCAGTAATGTTCTTTACATCTTTTTGATCATATTTGTACTACATACCTTTTGAAATATTTTAAGGCTTTTTTAAAAAGAAACATAACTTGTAATGGCGTTCTTTCTTTTAAATAAACCTACATAGGATTTGCCTAGGATTAATTAGTAGATAAGCCTGTTTTTACTAGTCTCAGGTTAAAAATGCAACTAAAAAAAAGTGAAAATTATATTTGAATTATTTACTATACCTTTTTTCGTGATGGTTCTTATTGTTTTATCTTTGCCTGATTCTTTCAGTTCAATGCTAAATTAGCAAGAGCTCAGGATAAAACCACCAAGTCATTTTCAGATGCTTCTGTCTTGCCACAAATTATCTATCGAAGGGTATGTGCTTTAATAGTCCATGGTCAACAGGAGCTGTACTGTTACAGCCTGTTTGAAACAGGACTTCCCTGGGTTTTGTCTGTGTCTGTGTGTTCTCTCCCACATATCCCTCCCACACCTAGACAACTAAATTCATAGAATCATAAAATAATTTAACGTAGGACAGACTTTTAAGATCACCAAGTCCAACTGTCATGTCTTTTTGCATATTGATACCACTGGGGTTCAACAATAAAGACCACATGTGAGGTGGTTTTCTAACCACCAGAATGACTAATCTGGAAACTTAAGATAGATGACATAAATGACACTGATATAAACTGTGTATGGGCATTATTTTTTTTGTAGGCTTGAGATTTTGGGATGTCACAAAAATAGGATTCTGAGGAAGTAATCTTGGTCATTTTGTGATACAAACTAATGAGGAAAAATATTCTTATTAGAAAATTTCTCATTTGCAATAGCAAATCGTATTGTTATATAATTCTGTGTGATGTTTAACAATGAAGCCTTTCTTGCACTTTTACAGAAGCTGCAGCATCTCCAGGAGGAGAAAAACAAGGAAATTGAATTTCTCCGAAACACCATAAGAGACTTAGAACAACGTCTTCATAAAGGCCAAGACTTGCACTTAAAACGGAAGCGATTTTGAGTAAATGACATGAAGTATTTCAGCAGTACATACAATGCAAAATACAGACAGTGTATTTCAAACTGTGTATCTCGAAGTCAAAACAATATATGAAGATAGTATTTTTTATTGAAAACACTCTTTTCAAATATTCCAAAGGCATGCACTCTGTGTATATGCAGGGCTACACTCCTGCTAATCAGCATTCACAATAAAAAGACTCAGGTTTTGTAGGAGTAATAATTTCCCTATCAAACCATCATTAATTATGGTGTATGCTTTCACAGCAGTTTTCCTTTCATAAATATTATTTTCTTCATCCAGAAATCCTTCAAACAACTGGTTTTACTTCCATTCAGTTAATCAAACATTAGAAATGCTAAGATACAGACAGAAATTATACAAGTTTCAGTGGTATGTTATCTTACTAATTGATACAGATTTATCAAATTCAGCACAGTTATAAACAAAGATAAACATTATACTAAGATTAAACTCATTTTATCCCTCCCTCTTATTGATTCTGACACTGATTCTGCATGAAGAGCTGTTAACACTGCTTCTCACTTTAGGCATGATCTTACTGATTTAGTAGGATTATGTATTAATGGATCCTTTTATTGTATCTAAGCCACAAAAGTTAAGCACATAAATCTGTTACTTTAAAATAATTCAGTTACTGTTTGTATATTACATTTTCAACAAAAAGTTATTTTGTCACATTGCTTAGGAGTAACTTTTTGTGTGCATAGTTTGTATCCCCATGTTAGGAAAAAAAACTAACTCAACTTTTGAATAAAAAGTGATTAAACTATCTGTCTTGGTTATCTTCTGTTCTTTATTGCAAAACATCAGACAGGAGCCCCTAGGTCATAGTTTATGCTCCTGTCCTCAAAAATGCAAGCAGAATGTTAGAAGAAAAGCAAGAAAGACAAATTAATCAAGAATGCAGACACCTTCCCAGTGCACCTGAAAAACAAACCAGGGGTCAATTAAATTCCATTAAATTATGATGCTTCTCAGTGATGGAATTTGACAGGTATTCTGTAATTCTAAGAGGACTGCTCTAAAAGTCTACTTCTTTGCAATATTTTAACTCCACACACCTGTCAGTGCAATTTTTAATCTGAGGCAATAAAAACATTTTTCCACGCTTGCAACCATATGAATTTATTTGGCAGGATTCCCTTGCATTTTGAAGGTGCTTAGTTTGTTTTTCAGGCTCAGTTTGTCGCCTTTTCCTGTCACTGTCAGGTGTCACTGGTTTCACTTTCTCCTGCTGCTGGTGACTGTCAGGCAGCAGAGAGCAGACGTCACTGTCAGGACTCAGTGATGTCCTCTGCTGCCAGCTCGCTACGTCACCTGCAAGAATTTGGAAGTGCTCCGTGACACTGTCAAGTGACAGAATTTCCTAACTCTTCAAACAGAAGGTGTCGACAATGACAGCATCAGCTACTAGAAGTCAAGCCTGATGCTGTCTGCCAATTTCAAGTCAACTGGTTCTTACACCTGTTTTTCCCTTTTTTTCATAGCTTTTGTATAATTTTCACACTTTCTCCTGGAGGAGCAGTGTCTACCTGTTCATGACTACCTAAGTGATCATGTCTGTGATGGCCAAACACTCTGTGATGCCAGCTGCTGTGAGGATGATGTCTCTCAGTTTCAGAGGAAGTTTGGCCATTCTCATTTTTGGGACGATGACTGCCGTGGCGGTGGTGGTGGCGGTGGTGGTGCCCATGTCTGTGCAGGTTGTGGTGATGTGGGTGTTGACCAGTTGGTTTGGGATCTCTCTCTTCTAGCTTATCTGCTTTTCTGGTGATGTTTTCACATACATCATCAATATCAGGTTCCTGAAAAACAGAGGCTTACATTAAATACAAGGCAGAGTATTTAACTAGTTGTAAAATATTAATTATTTAAAATATAATAAAATAAATAAAAATATTTAAAATAAATAAAATAAAATATTAATTATTTTTGCAGAACCTGAAATCCAGTTTTAAATTATTTGTGCCACCTTGTTGAAGAATGTATGAATGTATAAAAAATAACCTTTCACTGAAACACCACTGATAACAGGGCTTTTAATACAAGCTTTTAGCAATTATAATTCAAGTAATCGCTAACAAGAAGTATTTTTTTTCTAGATCCCACATCTGACCTGCCTGTGGCCTATATTTAGATAGAAAACTGCATTATGGGATCCAAAATTATTATTCTTAGTGAACTTTCATGACTATGTATGTACATTTCTTGATAATCCTTAAAGTAGTTCTGATCTTTAATTATACATAAAACAAAGCTACCCTTCTTTTATAGCGGTAAGAATAATTTGTCATCTTGTATTATCACTTTTTAAAATTACTATGTTTAAATGCAAACTAAAATGAATATTACCTCAAATCAGCTTGGATTTGATTCCCAGGTTTAAAAAAAATACCATCCGTTTATGTCCTTACCCATCCCCCAAGACTAGAGTAGCTAATTGCTCACTAGCTGTATATAAACCCACAAACAGAATTAGTCTCCAAGATTACATTTAGGTTTCTGACAATTATTTCTATCACAGGCAAGTATTCTGATAATCAGTCTATTATAAATTAGATCTAATTAATTTGGAAAAATATTTAAAACCTCTCTGTCAAGACACATGAAATGTGTAAATTCTAAATCATGTTTTTGTGGATTAATCACACATTTAAGTACCAGTCAAATTCAGTTTCCTGTCCTAGTATACACAGATGGGACAAGAAAATACCGTGTAAGAGCAGTTTCCACACTTGTTTCCACAGTATGCAATCTTAATAGCTTCTTCTACATATTGGAAACGCAGGAAGGAATAGGGCAGTCCCAGATGATACACCAGACGGCCACATCTAAGGAGAGAAAGAACTTTGTGGTTAAATGTACCTGAAATTAAATCTCTCTTGTCATCACATCTCACTTTATTCACATCAATCCACCCAAATTGTACAGTCCCATGGAGAGTGTCCCTGTTCAAGGAGTTTACAATGGTTGCCTGCTCAACTGCATCAGCCAGTAGCGTGAAAAGAGATTTCTAGCTGTACTGGCAGAAGCTTCTGTGTTAGGAGCCTTTAGACTAGCAAAGGTACACTCATTACAGGTTATCTGGCTAATGAGTAGGGCTGTTTGCACAGCAGTTGTTGCATCCTTACAACATGTTTTTATGCAGCCTCACATGTATTTTGATTGGAAAGTGTATTGTGGTGCATTTCCATTACAGATTTAGTGTACATAAGGGGATTTTTATGCTACCTATTTGCTCCAAGTCTCTACTTGAGTGTTCTGACATGCACTTGACTACGCTACTGGTCAGTTTGAAGGAGCTGAGTAAATCCAGAACCTGTACACAAGGGCATCTTATTTAATATCCACCTATGTGTGGGCCTCTAGCCTTAGCTCCTTACATGTCTGCAGTGCATGTCCAGCAATAGGTAAACCCACTTGGAATGCTCATTACAGTAACATAACTTGGATAGATTTCAGTTGCAGTTATTACTGGCTCTGTCAAAATATACAAGTGCCAGAATCCTGTATCAAAAAGTTATTTTCTGCTGAAGTTTTAAGTTTCAACTGAAGACTAATTTTTCCATATGTCTACATTTTCAACAACTCTGGTCAAAATGTTTCCACTAGAACTTGGATAGTTTTCCTCTTTGATTCTACTTTGACATGCATGGGTGTAATGAAGTTGTCTGAAAATAAAAACAGCGTAAAACAAGAAAAAAGTTATCAAATTCTACACTCAGTTACATTAATCTAAATACACAGTAATTATAAAGAAAAAATTATTTACTCCAAAATTACTTATGCAAAAGCAGACTTTTTTTTTCCAGTAAACTTCAGCTAAGAAGTTGATAACGATGTCTTAGTTATTTGCACATAAATGAAATAATGTAGATTTACAAAGCATTACTCTAAATATATACAAATATTTTCCTGTGTTTCTCTGTAAACACACACCTGTCATAGATGAGAAAGTCATCCTTGTTTCCATTTAAGGTAGTCCAGACATCATCCTGTTGTTCTTCTTGCTGGTAGACAGTAATATAGTCTGAAACACTTCCTTTCAGTAGGTGAAATTCCCTCCGGGACTGAGCTCCCTGATGGTTGACAACCACATACGAGATGTTGACCAGTCCTTCATTCTCTAACTTTACTCGCAGGTCCTCCAATCTAGTGGGAATGCAGAGAAGCAAGACCATAAATCATTAGAGAATCATAAGATTTGCCACAAAAGTGAATATGCTCCATCTTGTTTTTATTACAGTGGAAGTTATTTTATCCCAGTTTTAATGGCAACAGTCTAACACTATTAAAACATTCTTGCCATTTTCCATGACTATCAAACTATACTGTCACTAAACCAGACTTTGCAACAGCTCATATGCCATGAGTCCTGTCCTTGTAAGTAGAATGCAGTAAATCAGACATCTGTTTTCAGACTGAATTCAGTGCTACTTTTATGTCAGCTCTTTCATAGTCTCCATGGTCTAACAGAGTTTATTTGATGCCTTTATTCGAATGCTGAGGTTTTGGTCATACAGTTGGTTAAAGAACGCACACCATAAATACAGCAGAAAAATGAAATATCAAGAAAGCAAACCTGCAAGTAAAAGGTCGACAGCTCTCCCACTCATCTTGACATGGCTATTTTCTATAATGGCCAGAAAAGGGCTATTACAGCAGCGGGGGCAAAATGAGTGCTATAGAAATGCTGCACAACCTGTCTGGCAGCTGTTAGTCTTTCCTCTGGCTTTTCATCACAAAAGTCTATCTCTGCTAATAGTTCAGAAAGCCGATTTCTTGCTTGATGTGGGGTTTCTTCCTTTTGGTTTGTATCCTTCCTATTGAGCTGCTCTAGAAAACTTTAATTTTTCAGTTGCAGGAAGTAATCTAGAATGTGGAAAATTCTTTTAAATTTTTCTAAAATGTGAAAATCAAACCTAAATACCTTGAAAGCCAAATGCAAAGCCCACTTTTGACTTTGACGGAGCTAGAGATTTACCAGTACTTTTTCAAATCCAATTCTTAGTAAACTTGCAAAGCCTATTGTACTATGAAGTTATGCAGCCAAGAGGGGCAAACTGAGATGTCCTTACTGTGACTAAAATCCAAGTCTGAAACCAGTATTATTAATTTTTATGCCAAACTGATTTCATGATCACTGAATGAATCCAAGATAAAGGCTTTATACAATTCCTGTTTGGGTCATCTCATAGTTATTTTCTTGCTACTGTGACTGTCATGATAGCTAATTATTTGCAAAGAGTGGGTTCTAGAAATCACAGCCCCAATGTCCCAGTCCTGTATGAAAACACAACACAGCTGACTTCTTTGAATATTCCATCTCATTTTTGAAAGGCCAGTCTTTACCTGATCTTCTGGATTTTTATATATCATAGAATCATAGAATCAGCCGGGTTGGAAAGGACCTCTGAGATCATCAAGTCCAACCCTTGATCCAACACCGCTGTGGTTACTAGACCATGGCACTCAGTGCCACATCCAGTCTCATCTTAAAAACCTCCAGGGACGGAGAATCCACCACTTCCCTGGGTAGCCCATTCCAATGCCTGATTACCCTCTCTGTAAAATATATCTTCCTAATATCCAACCTAAACTTCCCCTGGCAGAGCTTGTCCTACTGCTGGTTGCCTGGGAGAAGAGACCAACACCCACCTGGCTACAACCTCCTTTCAGGGAGTTGTAGAGAGTGATGAGGTCTCCCCTGAGCCTCCTCTTTTCCAGGCCGAACAACCTCAGCTCTCTCAGCCTCTCCTCACAGGACTTGTGCTCCAGTACCTTCACCAGCCTCGTTGCCCTTCTCTGGACCTGCTCCAGCACCTCAGTATCCTTCCTGAACTGAGGGGCCTAGAACTGGACACAGTACTCGAAGTGTGACCTCATCAGCGCTGAGTACAGGGGAAGAATCACTTCCCTGGTCCTGCTGGCCACGCTGTTCCTGATCCAGGCCAGGATGCCTGTAGCTCTGCATGGGGTTGTTGCGGCCAAAGTGCAGGACCCGGCGCTTGGCCTTGTTGAACCTCATCCCATTGGAATCAGACCATTTTTCCAGCTTGTCCAGGTCCCTCTGCAGAGCCCTCCTGCCTTCCAGCAGATCAACACTCCCCCCCAACTTGGTGTCATTTGCAAATGACATATGTATATAGAGCACTGCTGAACACAGGCTGGAAAAGCACATTATAATCACGTTTTGATTTGTCTTTTCCCCTACAGATCTTGTGTAAGAAATGAGTGGTCACAGATCTCTGTTTCATGTGATCTAGCCATGTTAGAGAATAGTGATGTTTCTTGGCTTCAGCATCTTTGCTGTCTTAATCATCTGTTCCTAACTGAAGCATAATCTTGAGGAACTGTTTCTCTTAGGTTTTTGTGTGGTTTGGGTTTCATTAATGTCAAGTGGATCACACTAATAGGTTGTAAATATAATCTGGAAAAGATTTGAAGTCAGAACCCTCCTGCTGAGAGTGAAACTGGTTACTAGGTCACATATTCCAGCTGTAGTGGTGGCATTTGAGGCAGCCAGAGTTCATTGAGTACATTGTAGTAGGGCACACATAGTATCCTCAGCTGGGTAACAAAAACTCGGAAGACACTTATGCTTACCTGGAAGCCTGCAGCAGGCACAATAATCAGCTAGCCTGGAGGAGAGCCACCACCGTCACTGTGCCTCTGGAGTTCAGCATTGGGTTCTCCTCCCCAATACGCCATTCCGGGGGCTCCTGGCAGTTCTGGACTTCAGTCCCTCCTCCTGGGAGGAGGCAGAGAGCCAGAACTAGCCCCAGCCCTGCCCACATGGCTGGGCTTTCCCTGAGAAGAGAGAAAATAAAAGTGAGATCAATACCTAAAGTTCCCATAAAAAAACACAGCAGCATTTTGGCTCCATTCAGTCCAGAAAATAAAAAAGTCAAACCTTCAAGAATAAAGTTGAGCTACTTTGTTTACTGCTCAATGTCTTTGATTTTGCAGTGGAGTTCCCCTATAGTAAATATACAAGTGTTTTTGCTTGTTTGGGTTTTTTTGTTGGTTTTTTTTTCTCACTGCTGTTATTGTTGTTAGGGGGATTGTTATTGCATCTCAACAGCTGAAAATAACCATTCAGAATAACTGGATTTTCTCTTAATACTACTAATCAGACTAAGTTATTTCTTCCTCTTTGTAAATTCTTCTCAATTGTTTTTACCACTTCAGTGATTTTAAAGTGGCCTGTTTCTTGCTTTTTGAAATCAATTGTGCTCAGCCAGTTTACAGTAGTAAGAATCTAGACCAGTTCACTTCACATTCCAGGGTAATTCCACTGACTTAAAAGTACATGCACCAACACTGTATTTCGGTACCCAGCAAGTACTACAGAACCTGGCAGAAAATAATAAAAAAAGATTTCAAGATTTTTTCAAGTCTTTCTGGAGAATTTGGATCCCATTGTGAAAATCTCTTAAAAAGAGAGGCACTAGAAACAATTTTGCAAAAACAGGAAATGAAGACTGAGTTTCAGGATTTCTCAGATCTTACAAAATCTCCTATCCACACTTAGTCCTTTTAATGTTTATGAAAACCAAAGCACATGAGAAATTCTGTAATTACCTTTTCCTTTTACTCCATGAACATCACAATTTTGGCTTGAAATGTTCAGAAAATACTCATTATCGAGAAACACATAAAATTATAAAGTTGCTCTCCAACATGTCCCAGGTTGTGGAATTGTATAACTTCACCACTTACATCAAAGTCTCATAGTGAACACAGAATAGTTTGGAAACAACGAGGTCTGATAAATAACATGTGTTTCATCAATCTTGTCCTATTCTAAGAAAATTAAAACATTTTAATAATTGATCTTTTAAAACAAGAGCCGGCTGCTGCATTTGTGAAATCCAGCTGTTCCTAATGTTTCTTTTCTGCAGTTCTACCAAAAGCATTTCAGGTAGAGTACTTTGAAGACTAAACTGCGGTCCAATAGATACCAATAGAGCCCTTTTTTTCACTCTTTCCACATACGAGGAAAACCTCCTGCCTTTACATCCATTCCACACACATAGAACTCTTAGGACATTCTGAGATCCTTCTATGCCTTTACAGTAGCCTCCTGCAGCAGTGGCATACAGTGCCCAGCAACAGGTGTCTCACCCTGTGAACCACAGGAGAGCTATGTTCTGCATTAAACTTCGCTTCACATTTCAACTCTATAGTTTGTTTCCAATGGAAATTTCCACAGTCAGCCTTTTCAGCCAAAGAAACAAGCAGACACACTGCCAAAGCTTAAGTCATGAAAGTCTTTCACAGCAAACCCAGCACACTTACCCTTTTCCTCCTCCCCCTTCTTGGCAGCTCCCCCTGGCTCTGCTGCAGAAGAAAACAGTGTGGGGAAAAGGGCTGTGGTATTTATATGGCTCTTGTTTATCTCACTTTGCAGACACGGTTCAAAGTTCAGGGAGCTTTTTCTGAACAACCTTGCAAGCAAAGAAAACGCCTTTAGCAAAAAGAGCCAAAATATTTCTCCATTAACTAATTCCAATTGGAAAGCATTTATGGTGCATAATGACAAAGTATTTTTAATATAATGACTTCAGATATCATGTTATGTGGTTTTTCGGTCACCCCAGTCAGCTAGAGGTAGTGGTACAGTCAGGGGAGGGGGATGGGCCAAAGAGTCATTATTTTCTGAGCACAGTGGTAACCACAGTGAGGGGGGAAGGTACTTCTCCATTTATAAAAACGCTGAGCTAGCAGGTTTTTTCTCATGTGCTTTATCTGGTATTTGCCTTAGAGAATGGTGTGCTCTGTCTAAGGGCATGTGTATACGGAGCTCCTTTTGCCCAGCTGCTCTTGATTACATCACTCTGCTTTCAAAATTACTTCTGTAGAACTTGCCAGTTTATCAGCTTTTGCTGAAAGTTAGAGCCCAGAACTCCAGCCATTTAAATCAATGCAGCTACAGGAAAGCCATGAAGCTTTAGCAATAGCTATATAACTGGCAATAGCTACACCCTCATCACTGAGGTATCTGTGGGCATTCAGGTTAAACTGTTTCCTTACCCCCTTGCCTCGGTGACAGAATAGCTTATGCACAGGGTGGTTTACTTCGACAGCAGTTTGCTTGGGTTTGATTTCCTTCAATGTAAATGGTACGTGTGTTTATGGGGAAATAAATGTTTAAAAACTGGGTGTGCCCTCAAGAGTTCTTAGTGGTGAGATTGATATTGCTTAGTTCTATGGCCTGACGCTGTCTTCTGCACAGATAAGCTTTGTGCTTCTGGCTGGGTGTGAGAAAAAGAACTGCTGACCTCGGGGTTTTATGCTGTAGAAGTCAGTGGAAAGAATGAGGAAAATCTGAACTTTCATTCAATAGCCTTGGAAGATACAATGCAGAAAACAGACAGACATCATACTGGGCCTGAAGTTTTTTTATAAGGTAGAATGTGTTTTATCTTCCTTCTACTGTTAGGGAAACAAATCTTGTATTCTTTGCTGGTTGGGACCAAGCCCTCATATCTGTGATGTCCTTTACTATTCCAAATGATAGACAATTTGCTGACCTCCTGCTTCAGGATTGGGTGTCAAATTCTCAGTTCTAATAAAGTCCTGTAAGGTTGTTTGGAAGCAAGTATGTGGTATGCACCATGTCCATCAATTCCTCCATGAGCATGGACGCAGCCAAATAGAAATTAAGCAGGGCTCACTAATAGGAATAATAAAATTTATTCTATTAACAGGGCTAATAAATCTTTTATTAGGGCTAATAATAATAGCTCAGTAGTGAGCTCAGTAGTGACTGACAGTTGGTTTCTTGCCAATTATTGCAACACAGGTGGAGATACTCTCAAATGAAGAGCAATATTCCATCCCCATTTCTTTTCTGCTTTGTAGAGAGGATGCGGGCAAGGTTTGATTAGCAAGTGCTGAACCCATAAACTACATGTTATACCACTGAGTGCTGCTGAGACATAAAGCCCACAAGTACTGAAGAACAAACAGGCCAGACGGAGTGAACTGAGCTGAAGAAGCTAATGTATAAAACAGCTACATTGCTGTGGAAAGCACACTAAGGATGGAAATGTATAGTGGTCACTACTGAAAAATTATTATTTCCTCCCTTAGAGTATGCAGAGACCCCTGCAGACGCTGCCTTACCAATGATGAGAAGCAACTGTTGTTAGCAATTAATACACTAGTATCATTTAGTGTTATATTACATTATATTTATTATAACCTTCATAATTTTAAGGTGACTTCAACTAAATTCCTAGCGATAAGCTATAAGCATTTTGCTTTATAACACTCACCTTACCTTAGATCGTTGTACTGCCTCAATAATCTGACTTGAAGCAAGGGGCAGGGAATATCGTAATCATGGGTGTGGATTAAGATAGATCTAGATAATTTAGTTTAGAAATGTATAAACATTAAATATGTTTAAAGTTCAGTTTGAAGCATTACTGTTTCTCAGTAGAAAAAAAAATCCACTTCCACATTTTTTTTTATGAATGGAAGATAAAGCTATTAATAGTCTAAGAATCTGACCATATAATTTCATATATTAATCCCCCTTCTGTTGATAGGCTTCTGTAGCCCTTTGTCCATAGCTTCTAAAGAAACAATTGTCTTTGATCCTTATTTTGCTTTCCACTGCAAGTATTTTCTTAGTTGTTGAGTTTGTTCCAATCTCACAGCAGGAGGGAGTTATGAACTCTAATTTGGACAAGCCCTCAGTTTTAAGCAATAATTTTTATAATTATCATCATGTTCCTACTTACTTTCTTTTGGGGTGGACAATAATAGTCCTGGTAGAAATAAAAGCCCCCTTCTCTTCTTATTGGACATCAGTTCTCCTTTTTTTGATGTGTTTGAAACTTTTTGAAGTATCAGAGCGCAGAAATATAATTTGCTGATTCTGTTATCTTGTTTAGTAATGTATACATTTCTTAAAAAAAAAAAAAACAGAAACACAAAAAAACCCAAAACGATACCACAACTCAAATGGATAAGGAATTGTGGCTGTCAAGAAGACATTACATTCTGTTAAAATCTGCTGTAGTGATTTGTAACTTGTGCAAATAATGAGAGGACAGGGGAAGAAGATAAATCCAGCATGAATTTTGTCCTGAGGCCTTAGGACTTCAGAGTCTGTTTTTCTCTTGTGACTGAAAGGTGTCACAAACAGGGAATTCAAAGTCCACCTGCAGATCATAAGTCTCTACTAGTTCTTCTCATGTCCTCTCAGACAACTGTGTCAACTCAGTGTAGTTACTCATACTTTAGAGTGGAAAATATTGCAACAACAGCAGGCTGTTAGAGTTACTTAATGCTTATGTAAAGAAATTTCCATTTGTTTATGAGGCCTTAAACTCTTGCATAAATGCTGTAAAAAAAAGGGCACTTAAGTGAAGAGTGAGAAGATATATTAAAGTAAAGTAAATCTATGCTCCTCGCATCTGGGATCCAGAGCAGCATAAGATAACTAAATGCACACTTCTCAGAATTCAAAGGAAGAAACAAAAGCTGACATCCTCTGATATAGGCCTAAAGACTCTTTCAGTGAACAAAGGAATAGCTGTTACATGCAATTGTCTACTTATAAACAAAATAAGACTTAAAGGAGCCCTGATCTAGTAGAAAAATATTTGGGTTTTCTGCTTGGAAATTCCATTATATTAAGTAAATATCTTTCTCTACTTGACCTTATCTGTAGCACACTGTAATTAGGAAGGGAAATATTTTTTTATGTGTCCTCAGTCATAATCATTACAAATGCAAACGGACCCTGGTTGCTGAATACCTACATGTATTCTGAGTTGCTTACTGGCTATGTTTACTTTCTGCATTTATCCTGCAATAATTCTATCAACCCACAAATTCTCCATGTCACCTCAGTGGGCCTAAAACCAGTGGTCCTCTTATCATTTGAAAGAAGCACAAATTTCCTAATGGTGCCCAAGAGGTGGTTAAGAAGATCACAGCTGTACAACACCTGTATTTTTGTATCTCCATCGGTGCCTTGGCAGTCCTGTGATCTACAGAAGAAAACTGCAAATTCCTTTTGCTTGTTGTGACTCTGCTGAGGCTCTTGGTGTTTGGGATAGTAAACCAAAAAGAAGCTAATGTACTCATGCAGTGCCCAAAGCAGGATATCTGTACAGACCTCCCATATGGATCTCACATCCCACAAAATAATCAGCAATCCTTGTAAGGAATGATGCAGTTGCACCAGCAATTCAGCAGGCAACATCAGGGTCTCCAGTACAATTGACTGAGTAAATGTATAAAGTGATTACAGCTCTGGACCAATGAATACAGAGAAAGTTAAACAAAACTCTTGATTATTCTCCATTCAGACAGTTCTCTTTACATTAACAGATCAAGTCTTCAAGAGTGCGTAATAGTAATCAAAACTTCAGAAGTATCATCAGCAATACATAAAATAAGTCTCCTTAGGAGATGTGGAGGAAAACGGTTCATCAGCTAAATCCACATAGTTCATTCTAGGTGACTAAATTGAAATGCTTTTCACCAGAAATGTCTGTACCAGCAAGTTCTTATTAATGATTTATAACAGGTCATCTAGGCGTAGTTCACTGTGCTGAACTTTAGCCACAGAATGGAAGCTAAGACAGCCCAGTATGTGGGATTCAGGGACAATACACAGTGAACATTACAGGAAGTTCAAATCTGTTCTTTGTTTATCTGTTGTGAAGTATATTAAAACTGAAGTGAAAACTGCGTCCAGCTTATCAATAAGAGGGATTTCTATACAAAACAGTTCTTTTTTGAGCACTGTTGAACTGTGATTAAAAAATGGATTATGTATTCTTGGTTAAATTTCTTTTTTGTAGCTCTGTTTTCCTGAATAATACAGGAGTAGCTGCAAACATTATGGTCTGTAAGAGATGTTAGGAGTGTTTAGGGCCAGATTCAGATAGATGAGTGCAAGATGGCAATTGTCTTATATGGAGTTAAGTCCAATAAACTAAAACACTTGTGGCTTCAGCTTTGATTGCTGATGATACTTCTTTTGAAATAGCATAGTCCTGGAATGCTGAATGTGATGGAAAATATTATTGTCTCTTCCTAGGGCAAGAAAATGTGAATGTGCCACCACAAATGAAGAACTAACTGACTAAATAAACCACTTTTTACTGTTCTGTCCATTCTGGAAATTCAAAAGCAGCTGCCATTTCAGCCCTCTAAGTAGCCAATTGTATGTGAACTGCTGAAACAACCTGCAGAGGAAATAAAAAAGTAGATCAGTTCAAGTGATGGTTTTCACTTATGAAAATATACTTTGCTGCTGTAGCACACAGGAAGGTGAGACTGAGAGCCATCTACTCCCACCATGAATTAAAGCCTTTTTCACAGAAAGGGAGTTCTGAGTACTATAAACAACTCCACACATAAATACCTGAAGTGATAGCTATACAAATATTATAAAGCGATACTGACCTTCTGAGGACTGTTGGAAGAACTAAACTGTTTATTAAATATAAAAGCAGAGGGAGTGCTGTGCTGATACATGTCACATGCTTGCAACAATTAAACCCTGAACAGACTAACTGACTGAAGTCTGGATGAGTCGGATTTTTTCTTTTCCCTGATTTAGATCAGAAAACAGATTTGGTGGGTCAGGAGGACTTACAGCAGCTATCTTACAGTAACAACTTTGCTGTTGTTGTCTGGGCCATAATTAGTCAGCAATAACAACCGGCATTTGACCCCTGCCTAGATTTGATTTCTATTAACAAAGCTATACTGGCTTATAAGTTGTGTCTTCAGCAGACAGTACTTTGTCAAGTGTTTAACCTGTTGTTGGTTTACAGGTACTTGGTGTCTGCAACCCACACTCAGAATGCAAAGGCTGTGCCTGTAGTAACATGGGTGACTGCACACCTTCTGGAAGTGCTAAATGCTTTAACACTGGAGTATATAATCACAATCATAGAAGGGTTTGAATTGGAAGGGACTTTAAAGATTATCTAGATCAAACTGCTCTGCCATGGGCAGGGACACCACTCACTAGGTAAGGTTGCTCAGAGCCCCATCCAACCTGATCTTGAATACTTCCAGGGATAATGCATCCACAGCTTCTCTGGACAACCTGTTGCAGTGCCTTACCACCCTCACAGTGAAGAATTTCTTCCTAACACCTAATTTAAACCTGCCTTCTTTCAGTTTAAAACCATTGCCCCTTGTTCTGTTACTCTTAGCCCATATAAAAAGTCCCTCTCCCTTCTTTTTATACCCTTTAGGTACTGGAAGGCTGCAATGAGGTCTCCCTGGAGTCTTCTCCAGGCTGAACAACCCCAACTCTGTCAGCCTGTTTTCATAGGGGAGGTGCTCTAGCCCTCTGATCATCTTTGTGGCCTCCTCTGGACCTGCTCTAACAGGTCTATGTCTTTCTTGTGTTGAGTACTCCAAACCTGGATATAGTACTCCAGGTGGGAGTATACAATGTAGCTGTCATAAATTCATACTAACTGGTGAAAAAAAAGAAGAAAAACTATTACTAGCTTCAGATAGCCGAGTATTTCCTATTCTCATGAAGAGTTTGCATTTTGCTGAAAATTATAATTATTAACTAACATATGATTATTTTCCTGTATTTTGGAGGAAATATATATAAGAGAAGTTCTCAATCTTTGGATAGTATAGTCCTATATTTTATTTTCCACAGATGCAGCTGTTGAAGGTAACAAGGCAAAGTAAAATTTTGAATACAAAACACTACTTCTGTATTACATTGATAAGGGGCCAGCAAAGATCAGAGACCATTGTATCTGACAAACGTGTCAGCCATACCTTAACACTGGCAGTCTTTCTGTTCTCCCTACAGTTTTGGTCTCCTAGTTTTTGGCTGGTTGAAGGAAAAGCAAAATCAGAGTAATAGAACTGCAGTAGCATTTCAGAATAAAGGGTGCAGAATACAACACAGAGGAAATAATTCAGTGTTTGAAAGAAAGAGAAGTGAGAGCAGAGAAGATATGATGACACGTTGTCTGAGGACACTGGCACAAGCCACACTACTTCACCTCACGGCAAATAGCAAAGACATGGAAAAATCTGTCCTGCAAAATTCAAGCAGCCATTATTGTTTGTTTTTATGAAATTACCATTATTTCTTATGTTCACATGTGTTTGGATGGACCTCTTGGCTTAACTTAGGGCTCACACTGAACAGGCTTCATATCATGTTGTCTGATTACAGGCAACAACAGCAACACTCACTTTTGATGTTCTTCATCCCATTTCAAAAGCACTAGCTCAACTTGTGGAACTTGAAAGGTGACTAGGTCCTGGTCCTGTCAAGAAATAGTCATCACACATACCTGAACAGCTTTCCTGTCAATAGGGGTTTGCATGGATGCTCGTTTGTAAGGACTCTTGTAGAACTACAGGAGAGGTGAATTCAGGATTGGCATTTTACCTTGGTAAGTCCTCATCTCTAGCTGACCTCTATTTTGAACTTTTAATGGCTGTCTCTTGGTAGGAAGACATGTTCAAAATATTATTCATGTATACCTTGTATTATTTACTAGTTGTTATTTATATATCAGGCATATAACAGTCATAGGATTGTATATAAGAAGGTGGCAGTTTCCACCTTACAGCCCAGTCTGCATCTCATGAACAGTTGAGCAGCTCCCACACCTGTCTTTGACCATCAGCATTTTATCCAGCCCATCAAATTGCAAGCTGAAATTTTCTGACCTTTTTTTGTCAGCAAAAAATGAAAAAAGAGGAAAAACAAAGTAGGGATTTTTGTGCTGATCCTGCATCACGATCCTTGCCAGATTTCCTGTAAGAGCTCAAGAAGAGGAAACAAAATATGACTGTGAAGTGAAAAAAATCTGTAGTGCTTTAAAAATCATAGCAATAAAGTTTCTAAACATTCTCTTCAACACAGCTAACAGGCATTCAGAAGGAGAGACAGACCAGAAAACTAAATGCATAAGCGATCCCATGACTGCACTACAGTAATAATTAACAATAAGTGCTTTTTAATTGTATTCCCCTTTTTGCAAAGACTTCATGATGTCTTGCCTGTAAATGTTTTAAGTTAATTATAAAACTCTTATTAATTCTTTAACACAGACGTACACCTAGGTAAGTTACAAAATACATAATTAAAGGACTGTGAGGTATTTCAGTTGTCCTGAAGCCAAGTGTAGGACTTCAGATTCCCATTGTTTAGGCAAATCATTATGCAGTCGGCAGCTCAGGCACCGTTTGAGGCTTTCAGTGTGGATCATGCATGAGGCCGGCCTTAAGAACCTAAATGACAGAACAGCGAGAAGATGGGTGGTCTTTCAGTAGCACATGTGCTTTGGTAGCTGTTCCACCTGTGTGGCTACAAAAGGAGTTCTTACGTTGCTGTTACAATCAGCACAGTCCCATCCAGTGTGACACAGACCATGCATTGTCTGGCACAGATGGAAGATGCACTTGATGGATGGAAGGCTGTGCCAGAAAGAAAAAAAGTTCTTGAAGGGAAAAGCAATATTTCCCTGCCTAATGGCAAGAATTATTTCTAGGTTGCCCCACATTCCAACTTTTTATTGCTCTTAATGTTATTTTAATTGAATGTGGAATGTTTCATGGATTGTCTCCAGGTTCTGAAGTAGACTTTCACCTGCAGTGAACATTTTATGCACCTATCAGTCATACATAATTTCTCACAGCAATAGGATGATCCATAGGTCTGCAGTTTTTTAGGAAGCTTATGTGCCCTGAAGGAGGAGTAAACACAAATTATCTGTTAATGTTTCTGCATATTTAATACATGGAACTGCAGCACTTATAGTGGGCTAGGTCAAAACCTTTTCTTACAGTTTAGCTTTAATCCCTTCCAGACTCTGTAGAATTTCATGGATTATAAAAGAGAGCTAGAAAAGCCACCACATTTCATGTACTGATGTGCTGTGTTCACTGTTGCTTATCAAAAAAAACCCCAACAAAACAAAAATAATTTTGCAAATCAGGTTAGATTTGGATTTGGTGAAAAATCTGAGTCACCTGTGAAGAGGTAATAACTACATATACAAAACCTTTATTAACAATGTCTATGTATGTTATTTCTACTCATGATGCACAATGCATACCAATACAAATCATGGCTAGGCTTCATGAACGAAGATTTGGGAAGGCACTACCCACACTTGTTGCAATACAAAAATGACATACTATGTATGTATTTTATCAATAAACACAGATAACCTTTTACAGAGGCTTTCCTTAAGAGGTTTCCTAGACAAGTACTGACCTAGCCAAGGCTGCTGAATTTATACTGGGAAATGATCTTTAAAGAAATCTTCCAACACAACCCATTCTATATTTATAGCTGTGATTCTATATTCTGGGATAAAAAGAGGAAAAAATAGCAAAGTACTTAATGTCTACTGTTATTTAAGCTCTAAGCCACTATACAATACCCTTAGGCATGCTTCTTATAATTCTGCAGAATCCAAATAACTATGGTTTATGAAACTGATATATAGTAAGTTTTTTGACTTGCTTCTTCTTCCACATATTTAAAATCATATAAAAGAAAATATTTAGATAAGAACTCTAGAATGCAACCACCCACTCATGCAGTGTTCACCAGACAGTGATCTCCCTGATTTCAGTAGTCAGCTGATCTCTCTGGAGTCACAAAAATATGACGCTTGTCAACAGTAGATAAGATTTGGCATGGAGCTTGTAGGTCAGCAGATAATACTGAATAGATATAAACGCCCATCCTGTCCTAGTCGGGCATTTCCTCTGAAAATAGAAAGATAACAGAGGAACAAGCTGACACCTTTGTGTCACAATTGCAAGGTTTAAGGATTTTTTACTTCAGTCCACAATTCGACACATTACAGTTTTCAAGCATTTAATTTTCCAGCTACCACTATCGTTTTGACTTCCTTTAACTTCTTATACCTTCCCTTCCCTCTGGAGATGGTAAAAAAATAAGGAGGATTAACAGAACAGCTCTCTGTCAGAAGGATAACCCATGTTTATTTTCCTATAGGACTTTATAAACAGGTACTGATATTTTTTCCCTGGATATACCTACCAAAGGGGCTCTACAGAAATGTTTTCCTCTTGCATAATAGCACACATCTGGCTTGCTCCAGGCGTGACAGTAAAGCCTTTTCATGCACAGAACAAGTCATTGTGCAATGGACACATGCTGAGTTGTCTGATAAAGAGAAGATTTCTTGCAAATGATTGATAGCATTACAGGAATGAGCAGTTGATTTCATAATAATTTTTTTAATAGAAGAGACAAGTAAATGCCACATTGCAGCTGTTTGAATTCTGCAGCTGCCTGGATGAATAATTTGGTTCTGATGTGGGAGATCTGGGTGTGCTGTGAGTGCACTAAGCAGCTTTCAAAACCACTTGAGGAGCCAGTCAGAACTGTCCAACAAGCTGGGTGTAGGTCACAGGCTGCTAGGTGGATAGCCTTGCGCTAGGTAACCTAATGGTGCCTTTTGGCCTTCATTTATTATCTGAATCGCCTTTGGAAAATAGTTATCTACTCATTGCTGCACACAGACACACCTTCTGAATTTTTGGTTTCACATCTGCAGTTCATTCATTCCTGCATTTCTTCAGACAAAGAGGTGTTTCTTTTATTAAAGAAGGGGAATGTATGACTCATGCTTTTCTACTATTAGTTTAGTATTCATTTTTCTCTGTTTGCTACTTCACAGCTCCCCCTGTGAAAAGGAGAGGCTCATAACACTCAGTTTGGACAGATGATCTCCGCCTTGGAAGAGAACATATACTCTTCAGTAACTTTCCCAAACTCAGCTGAGTGTTATGTCCAGAAGACTTATCAGATTATCTTAATAAATGAAGGATTCTCCAGTGCCATTGAGGGGATTCTGGAAAAGGAGAAAAGCATAGGGAATTTTTAGCCACACAAATAGAGGCTGAACTGGAGATACCAACAGAAAGCTTTTGGATGTTTGCTTAACGTATTCTTCTTCATGTAAATAAAATGCACGGTAAACAAGGTAATTTTCAGATTTACAACTAAATTGTATGTTTTTGTAACATAACTCTCGGAAATCCTAGAGGTAGTGCTGGGAAACAGCACACCCATCTCTGAGAGAGGAAAAGGGGAATCTAAAGAGTTATAGCTTAATCAGTCTAATTTTATATTCAAATATAAAGCTACTCGGACAAAATAGGAACCGTTCACTTAAAAGCTTCCATCTAACCTCACAGTAAAATTAGATAGGTGAAGCCATAGGAGAAAAAGAAACACAATGGAAAATGCCATGGGAAAAAAAGTAAATGGGCAGAACAAACCACACATTAGTGAAAAACAAGCAAGTCAGCAACATTGTCTGGATAGGTAGAAGGTGCTGGAATGGAAATTTTTAATTCTTGTGTTGTACTCTGCTACAGTGGTAACCTTAGCAATATTTTTATTTGAATTATAAGTTATTGTAGTTACAGTTCTTCAACTAAAAATTAGATCTCCAGTGGTTTAAACCAAACCTTTATATATTTTTAAATGCAGGAGGCATCAACATTGTTTATGTGCTGTTGTGTATCAGAAAAGAAGAATGAGTGTGGCAGGCAACTCCTAGATTGAAAACAACTATCTGAATAGATCTACTAATAAGAACAGCTAGCATTGTTACATTAGCAAGGCCATTAATAACATAAACAAATAAAAGGGAAATAAATTTGACTTTTTAATGTTGTTTTGCAAACCATTAGTATTGACAAAACTTTCTTGTATTGCTGTATTATAAAATGCTGCACAGAGTTTTAGGACTCTGCATATTAAAGAGTATATAAAAATTAGTTTGAACTTGACCAAATATCTACTATTTATGTTAGTTTGATGTTGTAGGATTTCTATGCTGAACAGCTGCCCTAATTTCATAGACATTTATCCTTTTAGTGGAGGAAGAATATGGCAAAAGTAATGGTGTAGGTGTGGCACCATGGAAAAGGGATAGAATGCATAAACAAGTCCATTTGCAGGCATTAACGCAGGTGAGCTCGTTATAACAGAGCCACTGCATGTGCATGCTCTTCTGTTGTCAGCATTGACACAGAGCCTGTCAAAGGGGCAATCATTGTGTCTGTTCTGGTAAGTTATACTGGTTTATTTGGATGAATACATTTTCACCTGGTGACAGGCTGTGACACCTGGATGACCAGGGGTGCCCCCGAAGACTCCGGCCTAGAAGAGAATCCCGAGTTTCCCATCGCCAGCACTCAGGCAGGGTGGCAGAGGGGCCGGTGTGGCACCCAGTGGCATGTACTTGCTGTCTCCTCCTAAGGTGCCTCAGCCAAATAACTCAGGAGCTCTGTTGGAGCTGCAAGGTGCTGCCTGGGCCTCTCCTTCCTCAGCTGGGGGACCTTGGAGCTGGAGGGGCAAAGCTGGACACCACAGAGTGGAACAGAAGCCTTGCTGGGCAATATTTCGTTTGCATATTTTGACACCACTTCATGATACTCATTTTGAGCACCATTCAATCTATATTATAAAATAAGACAGTGTTATGGAACTGCATGGAAGAGTGGCTGTGCAGCAGAGGGCAGAGACATGGACTGAAGGGAATCTCAGGGGTGTGAGTCCTGTCTGTTAGGGTGCATGTGGCCCCACCACCACACACCTTCCAGAATGTTCTGGCATTCCACACTGAGGAAAGTGGTCACTCACATAAAACACTGCAATACAACTACAAAGTGCGTATGGAAGAGGAGACACAGGTGTTCCCTGTCAGCTAGAGAACAAAGTTGAGCTACAAAATTGATCATGGCACTGGAGCATCTCTGTTACAAGGAAAGGCAGAGGAAGCTGGGTCTGTTCAGCCTCGAGAAGAGACAACTGAGAGAGGACCCCAATCAATATATTGGCTATCAGTATCTGCAGGGGAGATGCCAAGAGGATGGAGCCAGGCCCTTCTCTGTGGTGCCAACCAATAGGACAAGAGGCAAAGGGCAGAAACTGAACTTTACTGCGTGGTGACCAAGCACTGGAACAGGTTGCCCAGAAAGTTCCCACACTGGAGATATTCCAGAGCTGTCTGGACGCAATTCGGTGCAATGTGCTTTGAGATGGCCCTATTAGAGCAAGGTAGTTGGACCCGATAACACACTTCCCCGTGCTGCGTTCCACATTCCACCCCCTTGCCCGCCCCACCCATGCCACAGTCACGGACTACAGCTCCCGGCATGCCCCGGGCCGCCGGGCCCCGCCCCTGCCGCGCGCGCGCCCTGTCGCGTGTAAGGTGAGCGCGGGGCAGGCCGGGAATGCGAGTCGGGATTGGCCGGCGCGCGCCCCCTTTCCAGCGTGCCGGGCAGCAGGAAGCGGCGGCGGCGGAGCGGGAAGCGGCGCGGCGAGGAGCTGCTCCTGGTGAGTCCCTGGCGGAACCGTCTCGCCACCCTGCGGCGCACCGCGCCGCCGGGCCGCGACCCGGCCAGGAATTGAAAAGGGATCGATTTAATGCGCGCTTTGATGACGTAATAAGGACTAACGAGGTGGCGGCGCTGCCGAGCGCCCGACTCGAGCCGGCGGCGGTCGAGCTCCCCCTCTGGGACTTCCCCGCGGGACCCCCGCGCCCGCGGGCGCCGCTCGCCCCGCGCCCGCACCGGCCCTGCCCGGCGGGCCATGGGCGCGGGCCAGGCCTTCCGCCTTCGCCCGCTCCGGGCACTCGGCGGCCGCTCATTGGCTCCTCCGCGCGGGGCGGGCTAGGCCCACGCCTCGCGATTGGCAGGGGCCGCGCTGACTGACAGCGGCACCCGCCAATGGGGCCGCGAGGCGCGCGGGCCGAAGCCCGCGGGCGGCGGGAGCTGCGGGCGGGGCGCAGGGGGCGGTGACGCACTCTGGCGGGCGCGAGGGGCGCGGCCCCGCAGTGCGGGAAGGGGGAGCGGGAACGGAATTGGGAACGGGAATGGAAATGGGAGCGGAAGCGGCGCCTGCCGGGGCGGTGGCTCTGGGCACAAACGTGCGGCTCAGTGCACGAGAGATTCCTGCTGCCTCACTGCACACCCCGCAGGTCCCCCTTGCCCAAGATGGCGGTGGTTTGGGCAGCCTGCACCAGCCCCGCGGAGCTGCCCTGTGGGACCCGTGCGCTGGAAAATATTTGGTGCCTAAAATACAAGGAGTTCCCGTTGTAGTCCAGGAGGGTGGTAGTAATAAGGTGTTTCCGTTGAGGTGGATTTATAAAAATCTCTAAATCGTATGCATGTGACGTGAAAGGAGTACAGGCTGGAAAGGTGGTCAGTAGTTGAACGAGTCTTCCAAGAAAATTGGGTGAACAACTGAAGTATTCCAGTTTCCATCCCTCATCTGTGAGCCCGCTCATAAGAGGAAACTTGGATCACTTCTGTCCATCTTCCTGAGCTGTTCTGTTTTCCCAGCTGTACCTTTCTTTTCTTTGCCCAGAACAGTTGTGCTCCTAATGAACATGTGCTGTTCTGCCTGGCTTTCTTCTGCAGTATGACCGAGTTTTTAACATGAGAGTACGCAATGAATGCTGCAACTTCGTTGAGATACACAGTAAATTCACACTTTTTACTAGTTCTGTGTAAATTTATGACAATGAACTAGCTAACATAAGTTGTATGTCTCCTTACTCATGTTTCATAAGAGTTCTGAAAAAAAAATTTTTTTTAAAATATCTTAGATTTGCTGGGGTGAGGTTACTCTATAATTTTGAGGGTTTGGAGGGTTTTTTGGGATATCCCTCTAAACAAACAATTTGAAACTAAATCCCATGAGTTGGAGATCAAAATCTTGCTTGTTTTACGGAATTATGTTTTTAACTGCAAGTCATCTACCCTTTTACGATGTGTAAAAAATGGGCAAAAAGAATTAAAACAGTGAAGTAAGTGGCTGACAATTTCCCACATGAGACTTTATGTGAAATACCAGATGGTGGAGGAAAGCAGGAGCTGCTGGTTGTCTGTCTCAGACCCATCATTACAGATGAGATGCAGTCACTGCAGCAGCAGCATCCACTCCCTTCCACCTCACCTTCCCCTGTAGGCTGGTCTCTGCCTCCTTGAAGACCCTGACTGGTGTTTCTATTGCAAACAGTGGAATATGTAAAAGTTTCTTAAGAAAGGATGTTCTTTGATGTTTGATCTTTGTAAATTTTCGAGCCTGATCAACGAGAAGGGAGATTTAATCCGTGAAACAGAGAGAAGCCAACAAGCTCTAAGTGATGTCCAGGCATTAGAAGAACACATTACCTGTTGGTAGAACTGCCTTGTTAAGGTTTAGGACTGGAGGCGCTTCAATGATTTCAGACCTAGGGGGAGGTTAACAGAGCTTGGGAAGAAGAATGCCCACTTACAGTGGACACAAAGAATGGAGAATTTACAGGCCACAGGGACATTGAGAAGAACCCCCAAGGTGAGGAAGAAACTAATAAAACCAATCCAGCAACTGTGCTGAAATACGCTCCAATTGGGTAAAAAGGTAATTCTGCCAAGGAGTGATCATGACCACCAACCCAAGAAACCTAGGAACTCTGGAGAAAGACTGAGAATGTGGATTAATTAGCATGAGAAGCAAGAGAATCATTAACCAGTAGAAGATAAAATACTAATTAACAAGAAAACCATGTAATTTGTAGCCACTGAAAGCTAATTCCTTTGTTTGCTAAAATGCATAGTAATATAGTGTATAGTAGTATAGTAAAATAGTAATATAAAACAGTAAAAAGTTTTGATAGTTGGTGTGCTTGATTTGTGGAATACCACCGGGAACCCAGGCTTGCATAACTCTGAAATAGATAATCAGTGTCTTTCTCGAATGTTTAATTATTGGCTTGTTGCACACCAATTTTTGTGGGCATTTCCCTGGTTGGCAACGCAGCAATAGCAGCTGGAGCTGGATTTCCCTAAGTGGTTGCTTGTTCTCTACTTATTTTGTTCTCTTGGCAAAATGACTTCTCTGTGGGTGGTTTTTCTTGAGATGCAAGAAAAAGAGTGTGTTTTGTGGTGAAAATAGGAGCTCCATAATTCTTCTTTTCTGCGGCATTCTAAGTGTTAATGTGGGAGTTGAAGATGAGTGTTGCTGCATAGATCTGAAGTAATTTTGCCTGGGGGTGATTTGTGAAATGCTTTCATTGAAGCACTTGGAAGCTCTCCTGAGATTCTTTTGCATAAGCAGGAGACTAACATCTGCATCTCATCCACAGGCACAGAGTTTTGCTAAACCTCTTTATGTCTGAGATCCTGTGCAACTGCTACACCCACCTATGCCATCAGATTACAAGCATATTTGTCTCTTTAGAAAGGTTAGCAAAGAATATTTCACCTTGCAGGAGAAGTGTAAGTAGGAGGGATGAATAAGCTTGGGTGTGACAGCAAATGAAATCCCTGGCAACTCCAGTGTACTTAGAAGTTGAAAATTGCTACTCGATTACATGGATGCTGGAAGGAAGTAAACATCTTGTGTTCATAAGGAGCAAAATGTGACTTTAATATGAAAATTTTAAGAACTGTTCTTCACAGGTGGAGTGGTGGGATGGTGAGGAGTAACTTTATAAAGATTCTGATATTATCCTGCTGTGGCGTTGAATAATTAGCCATGGAGATGTTGCATTCCTGCAGCATTTGCTTTGAGGATGGTGGATCCTTGCTGAAACTGTAGGATAAAGAAATACGCTTATCCACTTTGACTGTTTTTTCAGGTGTTTAAATAAGACAATATTCCACATCAGTAGCTGTGCCATTTCCTACCTGTCAGCTCATATCAGGTAAAAAACCTGTTACCAGAACAATTTGTTGTTTCTATTGGTTTTATGGTCCATGCAAAGTTCTAGTTAGTTTATGTCCATATAAAGACCTGACTGTGCACAGTATTTACCAAGTGGCACAGAATTCTTACTCTCACACTGTACTTTTTTGCAGACCGGGTATTTTGCCATGGAAGCCGAGGAAACGATGGAATGTATCCAGGAATTCCCTGAACACTATAAAGTTATTTTGGATAGACTGAACGAACAACGTGAGCAGGACCAGTTTACAGATATCACCCTGATTGTTGATGGTATGTATGGGCCTGGGAACCAGCTGGTATACAGGGAATTCTAAAGGCTGTGCTAGGATGCTGTTGGGTTTGTCACAGGTCAGAGTCAGACTGGGCTGCAAACAGGCTGGTTCTGCACCGTGTGCAAGTTACTTGCAAAGTTTCATTTAGCATCTCAGGGTCAACAGACTCCAGCAGTGATTAATAATTTTGCTTCTGCTTTTCCAAATAAAGGGCTAAATATTTTCAGATAGCAGCCCTCTTTGAAACTGCTGTGCTATACTTAACGTGTTGTCTAAAGATTTCCAAAACATTATTAAAATATTTTTCTCTGACTTGAGCTGACTGTTTGCACACAGAGAACTTTTACAAATAGTGTGTCTAAATAAAATCACACCTTGAAATAAGATTTACTTCTTGCTTCTCTGGTATCTGGTATCATAATTTAAATATTTGAAAAGAGAAACACTGGAGTGACTGAGTCCTCCATCTGGTTGAGTTACCTTTTGCAAGGTAAGCGATATCACCAAGGTTCTGCAAGAGATGGGATAGGATAGCTGCAGTAGTATCCCATGTTTTATGGAGACACAGTGACTGTATGCTGCTGGAGTGGTGGAATAGTTGTTTAGGCTGGCTAGTCTTTTTCTGCATCTACACTTATTCTGCACTATGGAGGGAGTTATGTTACTCTGAACCAAAATTTTTGTCTCTCTTTGCAGGTCACCATTTCAAAGCTCATAAGGCTGTTCTTGCTGCCTGTAGCCAGTTCTTCCACAAATTCTTCCAAGATTTCACTCAAGAGCCTTTGGTGGAGATTGAAGGTAATCTGATTTGTACAATTAAAAACACTCAGAGTTGTGTGCTCAAGCTGGAAATTAATATAGCATCCTTGGTACAGGCCTACATACATAGAATCATAGAATGTTAAGGGTTAGATAGGTCCTTGAAGATCATCTAGTCCCAACCTTGCTGTCATGGGCAGAGATACCTCCCACTAGACCAGGTTGCTCAAGGCCTTATGCAACCTGGCCTTGAACACTTAAAGATGATTAGTCATATAATTAGCTTTCTAAATCTTACCTCTTGAGTTGTTCTGAGACAGCTGTCACCACTGGAAAAAAAACTTCCCCTGAAGAAAAATCAAAAAGAAAAAGAACACTCTTGAATTAAATTGTTGGAAGGGAAAGTGTGAGATTATGTGGGTGCTTTTTTAATTTTTTTCCTTTCTTTCCCCGATACATGGCTAGTGGAGGTCAGGCAGATCCTGTATGTTTTTAGAACTTGCAGTGTGACAAAATCTTTTCCCTGAGAACAACCAGTCTGGTCAGATGAAAAAGGTTGACAGTGATGGCAAATGGCAGATGCCTTGGCTGGGATGCAAGAGCATGATAGACATTGAGCAATACTTGTGTGGTAGGCAAGGAGCCAATTCCTGGAGCAGTATTTCACCCTCCAGTACCTTGCTGCTCAGAGACCTCTTGAAAGAGGGATAGTATTTTTGTGTTTAAATCTATATATTATTCAAACAGCTTTTTGTCCATCTCATCCTTCTTTTTATCTTTGTCAAGAGTGTTATCTTTATGAAACTGGCAGGTACAGTACTGTGATCACAATGGTGTGCAGGCAAGTGTGCAGGATTCATCAGGTAGATGAGACTGAGGAATTGTTAAAAGAAACTGTTGTTTCTCTTTTCTGTATACAGGTGTAAGTAACATGGCATTTCGTCACCTAATTGAGTTCACCTACACAGCAAAACTAATGGTCCAAGGTGAGGAAGAAGCAAATGATGTTTGGAAAGCAGCTGAGTATCTACAGATGCTAGAAGCAATCAAAGCACTTGAAATTAGGTAAGCACATCAGCCTCTTTTTCTTCCCACCACTTAAAATATAGAGTCTTAAGAATCCTTTTGTAAGAGCTGGCTGCCAGTATTTTGCAGTGCTGTTCCTTATGCTGGAACCTCCTTAGCATCTGTAGCACCATAACTCTTCTACTATGGTGTACATGTCAGAAATATACAAGCTAAAAAAAGAATGTCACATTCTTTGGGCTGGAACTCAATGGCAAGGGACATGGCTCGTAAATGTTGCCAAAGCTGTAGGGTTGTGTCTTTGTGGTAACTGATACCAGGTCTCTGTGCTGCCTGAAGGCCCACACCTGACTGACAACTGGCTGCACAGTGACAGTGTGCCTCAGGTAATCAGAACACATTAACAAGTTTGTGCTGGTTTTGTATTTCATGCAGCTTTCTGCTATTCTGAGAGAATAAGCAGTGATCTTAAAATTTCTTGCTGCAAAACTAACCTGTCAAATTTCTTGAATGAATGTAACTGTTGTAGTCAGTTTTATCTGGGTTCAATATTTAATCAAATGTTGCTGTGGCAGCTTTTATCCTCTACCAGGAACTGTGCTCCATTGCCGAGCTTGAGAAAAATGGGTGCCAGTCCCATCGTGCTGTTTTTCATCCCCTTTCTTCCCTTTCACTTCCACAAAGTGCTCTCAACGTTCTCATTCCTTCTGCATGCTACACTGCTGGTTTTTGGTACATGATCCCAGAGCTCCTTGCAGTAATGTGCAATGTAACTATCACCTTGTAGACATCAGAAATCCAGGCTAGATGAAACTGAGTTTAGCTGCTCTGTTTTCCCTGTGTGTGACTACAGTAAGGTGCAATTTGATAAGCTGTGTCCTGCATTACATCATTAGTCACATCTCTGACATATGACTTGGAGATATTGGGCCAAGTCTTGTCTCCTATTACTAGAAAACGTGGAAATGATAGGGAGTACATTACGTGAAAGGATTCATCCTGCTGCAAAGGAGGGTAAAAGCATGGCTTACCCCAGTCAGTCTGTTTGAGGGGGAGATACCCAGTCGTTTTCAAAACTGATAATCAGTAACAAAACCTGCAGCACAGAAGTGCTGTGAATGACTTGAAGGCATTGACCTGCTCAGTTCTGTCTATGTTTGAGATGACATGCAATCTCTGACATTTTGTAGGAAGGGGAGTTGAGTGTGTGTTACGCAGGGAAAATAGCAACAGAACTGAGGGTTGTGTTCAAGCTCAGAAAATTAAACTAGAATACTCTTTCCACATCCTGCTGGCTTTTACCTCAGCTGTTAGTTGTGTGCCTTCCTGAAGTACAAGATGCTATGATAACCACTGTGTGAAGTCACAGCTGTAGTGTTTTCTAACAAGCTCTTAGCACTGTGGGAAGCTGCACACACTCAGAGCTTAAGAATTGAAGAGCATAGGAGGGACTTGAATCTTATTTCTGAGTAGGCAGGCCAAAGTACTCTTTCTTTTGGGGGATTTTTCTTTCCAAGTAGAGAACTTTACAATTTTTTTAGATAAGCCTATGTCTTAGGTTAACTGGCCTTTCTTCTTGATAGGTACTTTGTGTCATTTGAGCAGCACCTTAGCAGCTTTAACCATGCTATTTTACTACACTAAGGAGTGTAGATCAAGGACAAATTAACTTCTGACATGCACACAGATTAAGTGGTCATTCATCACTCAACTTTGAGAAATGGCTAGAGAGTGTTGGATGCAGAAGCTCATTACTAGGCAGGAGTTCCTTTGTCAGTGCTTATGGATCTTAACGATGTTTATGCAAATGATTTTCAGGAACAAAGAAAATTCATCACTCTTAGAATCAAATGAAGCGCAAGGTAAAAATAAACCAAAAAAGAGGAAGATTGCTGAAACCTCTAATGTTATCACAGAAACACTGCCATCTGCAGAATCAGAGCCTGTTGAAATTGAGGTTGAGATTGCAGAAGGGACGATGAAAGTGGAAGACGACAGCATTGAAACACTTGAAGAAGTAGCTTCTGCAGAGCAATCCATAAAGTACATACAGACAACAGGTACATCAGATGAATCTGCTTTGGCTCTTTTGGCAGATATCACCAGCAAGTATCGTCAGGGAGAGAGAAAATGCCAGATCCAAGAAGAAGGTGATAATGCAACTGATCCCTCGTGCAAACAGGTAGAAGGTATTGAAATTGTGGAACTTCAGCTGTCACACGTGAACAATTTATTCCACTGTGAGAAATGTAACCGTTCATTTAAATTGTTTTACCATTTTAAGGAACACATGAAAACACACTCTACTGAGAATTACAAGTGTGACATATGCAATAAAAGATACCTACGAGAGAGTGCTTTGAAACAGCACCTCACCTGTTACCACCTTGATGAAGGTGGTGTCAGCAAGAAGCAAAGACCTGGCAAGAAAATACATGTATGCCAGTACTGTGATAAGCAGTTTGACCACTTTGGACATTTTAAAGAGCACCTGCGGAAGCACACAGGTAAGAGCACTGCTACAGTCCTTTGTTCTCACGTTTTGGGGCTTTGCATGTTTTGGGGAAATAGAGAATATGCTGAAGAAAACACATGAGTCCTGAGTGCTAGAAATACTTGGTTTCTAGTTACAGCTAAAATGCTGGTGTGTCTTTTTGTTTGTTTTTTTGTTTTACATTGATGTAAACTTTTGAGGGATTGAGTTGATTAAAAATATGCAGAAGGCACTAAAACCAGAAGGCACTAATGAAGCTTCTCTGTCAAGTCTACTAAATCTTAAAGGTTTTTTTTCAAAATACCTTCTTAAGGCATGTTCCTTTCTTCAAAAATACCAAACTGAGCTACTTTTATTTTCAAAATTTTCTGATAAAAGTTTCTGTTGAAATATGATCTGATCATGAGCTTCTTGGTGGAATACAGTCTAGAGCATTTCTTTATCTAATAGGGCTTCTTAGCAAATGCCTATTAATGCATTAGACATGAAATACCCTCAAAAAATTCTCTCCTGTACCATCTTGTTTGGAAAGTTTTATCCTTGCTCTTGACACCTCATCTGTGATTTGAATTTTCTTTGTTAATTAAGCAAAACTACTGAGAACAGCAGAGCATTTCTAGTCACTCTAGTACACTTTTCGATTGTGAAATTTGCCTCTTTGAAATCTAGATAGCATTTTTGGAGTACAAAGTGACTTGTGCTCCTTATTTCTTCCTTATAGTATGGGACATTACTTCATCTCACTGAAAAGTCTGCTGTCTGAACAGATACCAAGCATGACACAGATAACTCTGAATGTAATATATATGTGATCTTGATCTTCCAGATGTTTTTGTTTAATATGTCAGTCATGAGTCATCAGAAAAAATTTAATGGAGAGTAGCAGCTCTATTTCTGTTTCAGCTTCTTGCTGTTAAAGCCTTTTAACAAGGATGGCTTAATTTAATTAAAATGTATCTGTGTATGGGACTGCTGAGTATTGAACATATAGCAGTGTCCAGTCTATTCCAAACAGCCTCTTAAAAGTTCAGTTTATAAACAGATTTTGGCAAATCCTTATCCCCTATGAAGCAGGGAGTGTTTCTCCATTATGAACAATCCAAATACAAGCTACTTAACAAAAATCTTTTCATAAAAAAGTTTGTGGCAGATAACCAGATTAACCCAAAGTGTGTAATATGTTGTTTGCTCTTGCAAAAAAGTATTTTTGGTTCAAAGGAAGCTAGCATATCACAGAAGGTACAGAATACTTTATATATTGATCTAATAAGTATAACATGGAATCTAATTACTTCCAGTTTAGCATTTTCAAAAGCCTTAAGCTCAAAATCAAAACTGATATCACCATTTAACTCCTAAGGTCAGTGGAAAAACTCCCATTCAGTCACAGGCTTTCTAAATTCCAAATTCTGCATAGCACTGGTTGAATGCTAAAATCAAACTGAAAGGCCTGGGACAAAATGAACTAAAAAGTGTTTGATCCTATTGTTGATCAGTCACTATGCCAGAAATTACATGAAAATAGTAACTGCAGCAGAAATAGAATCATAGAAAGGCTTAGGTTGGAAGGGACCTTAAATATCACCTGGTTACACCCCTGGGACCATGGGTAGGGAACCTTCCACTACACCAGGTTGCTCAGAGGCCCATCCAACTTAGCCTTGAACACTTCCAGAGATAGGGCATCCACAACGCCTCATCACCTTCTGAGTAAAGAATTTCTTCCTAGCATCTTATCTAAACCTGCTGTCTTTCAGGTGAAGGCCATTCCCCCTTTGTTGTATCCATGCCACTGTAAAAAGTCCCTCTCCAGCCTTCCTGTAGGCTCCCTTTAAATACTGGAAGGTGCTGTACTGTCTCCCTGAAGCCTTTTCTTCCCCAGGCTGAACAACCCCAATGCTCTCAGCCTGTCTTCACAGCACAGTTTCCAGGAGGATCTCCTCTGTGGTTTTGCTGGGAGCAGAGGTGAGACTGACTGGCTTGTACTTCCCTTCGTCTTCCTTATTTTTCTTTTTTGAAAGGTTTATGCTTCTGCTTTTCTGGTCAGTGAGAACTTGACCAGGCTGCCACACCTTTTCAAAATTTATGGATAGTGGCTTCCTCCATCAGCTCCCTCAGGACCTGCAACTTTCTCTGTGTCCCAGGTAACAAGGTCTCCTATTTCCTTCTGGAGAGCACACACATTTTTCCTAGTCTTTTTATCACCCCTGTATCTAGAGAAGCTTCTCTTGTTGCCCTTGGTGTCCCTGGTCAGGTTCAATTCTATGAGGTCTTTAGCCTTCCTCCCTAACCTTATCCCTCTCTGTTCAGACAATCTCTCTGTATTCTTCCCAGGCTACCTGCCCTTGCTTCCACCACTCTAGGCTTCCTTTTTGTGTTTCAGTTTTTGCAGAAGCTCCTTGTTCATCCACGCAGGTATCCCCCTCCTCTGTAGTACTGCAGTTAGTAGAGACCTTGAAGACCATCTAATTCCAATCTGATCAGTTGCTTGGTCAAAATCCATGATTTTTGACCTGCAAAACTGAAGGCAGTTCAGCATCCTCTGCATTACTTTTACAACAGTCTCCAAAAATGTGGCCTTTTGTAACCATTGAGGGCAATGTTCCTGTCATTTAAACATCTTTGTCTAGCTTTCAGGTGTTTTAAGTGAGAATTGTGGATTTCTTTTGAAAAGATAATTAGGAGCTTTTGAATATTTTTGAAGATGTGGGTTTATTGGCTTTCCACCTCAATATCCGGTAACTATCGCATTCCTGAAAACGCAGGCTTTTAAACTAACTCGGATAGATTCTTATGATATTCACTGAAATGGCTCTTTTGGAGTTCATTGAGCAGTTTGTTTCAGTAGTGATGTTGTACCTCCCCAGGTTAATTATCAGACTTTCAGAAGAAACACACTCTTCCAGTTTTCTTGTAATTTAATTTGCTTGAATTTCAGTGTGTTTGTGCATGGTGGAATTAGTAAAGAGAGACCTTTTGTTCATTACTACTTGATAATAGTACACTGCTTTAGATGATAAAAAGATCGGTTTTCTGCCTCCTCTGTTGTTGTCCTTAGCTGGCTTCTGTGTTTGATACCATCATTAAAAAGAAGTGGCCAAACTGAAAGGAATTTTATCTTGCTTGTGCCCATTTATGTCCTTCTGTACTTGCTTTTCACTGTATTTTGGGAGAGGAGGGAGGGGGTTGTTCATTTTAACACTAATGGATTGTTATTTCATTATCATTCATCATGTGCCACCTTCTTTTTCTGGAGCTCAGTTTCAGCTCTCAAGCATAAACTGTTACTGTTGTTAAAAATAAAAGTTTATATTATTTAAATACTTCTTTAATGTGTCACTTTGTATATTTACTAATGTTGATATTTTAATTATAACAATTATCAGATGAAAAGTGAGAAAAAGCTGCTATTTCTTTAAGATACTTCATTGGAATAGTAATCTAATTTCCACTAAATTTATTTTCACAAAAGCGAAATGTACCTTAAATGGTACTGGTAATTGTTACATTGGTTTTCTTCTAAATGAGAGTTATGACTCCACATTTGGTTTTTTGCCCTTTTACATGGCATATCCATCTCTTCTTCTCTAGAATAATCCAGCTGGCCACATCTTTACAGTGTATTTATCAACCTAGACAAGAGGAAGAAAGGGGAAGAAGAGAGACCTGACAAAAGACTGGGTGGTTTTATACATTTACAAATCCTGTGTCTGTTTTAACAGGTGAAAAACCATTTGAATGTCCAAACTGCCATGAACGTTTTGCTAGGAATAGCACACTCAAATGTCACCTGACAGCCTGTCAGTCTGGAGCTGGAGCCAAAAAGGGAAGAAAGAAGCTCTACGAATGTCAGGTGGGTAATGGAAGTAGCAGAGTCCCAGGCTAGATACCTCCCTCCTTTGAGGGAGTGGGGGAACTGAACAAGAAAGGCAAGGAGAGTGGCCTTGTGTCTCCAAGAGCTACTTCAGTAAAATAAAGATCACATTCAAACACAATATGCAGGTAAATTCTTATGTCTAAGTAGCTCCATTTAAAATGTGGAATTACTCATGTGGAGCCTAATAATACTTATAATTAGATTCTTACAGGAAGGCTGCCTTTTACTGGTCTTTCTGCTTCCTTTCAAGGTTCTTGATGCACTGACCTAGGCCCTTCCCACTTCTGACCACGCTTCACTAAAGTTCAAAATACAAAATAATATTTTATTTTTTATTTTATTATTATTCTCTTTGATACCACACATACTGACTTTACCTGGAAAGTAATTCCAGCTTATGCTGGTGTTGCCTAAAGATCGGGAGCCAAAAAACTCCAGGCAAATTTAATAGAGATAAGATAATAGAGCGGGTCTTTAATGAAGGCCCCCTCTGACCATGGGAGTACAGAAAAGATGCACACGCACCGTGTCCAGTGGTTCTGCAATGTTATAGTATTGTCCATCCAATCCCAGAACTATCTGCCCCCCAGTTCCTCCCCAAATCTGCCCCCAGCATGCCTCTCCAGAAATTGAGTCAGGATCCTGAGAGCCCTTTCTTCCTTGTCTTCCTCTTCTTCATGGCACACATTGTCTTTGGAGCTTCTCCAACGGACTATGATGGTATCTTGTTGTTCTGGCGTGGGATGCAAATATTCTTAAACAGAAGATGTTTTCTACAATTCTACCTTGAAAGGAGCCTAAACAAACCTAAAGAATTTAGAAAATTTGATATGAAATGGGGAAATAGGGTTTAGTGAGTGTAAACTACTAAAGTGTGAGAGACTATACAATTATATTAAAAATCTATATTTACTACATAGCTGCTTTAAAATCTACAAAAAGCTAAAAATCAAAAAAATTCAAATGCATCACTGGCAATCTGTAATGTCTTTTAAGCAAAATAAATGCTGTAGAGGTTGTTAGGGTACTTGGTCACTGTATGTAACTGTCACTTGAAAAGCTGTTAAGATAAATTTTAATTCACTTTTAAAAGCAATTCTGAAGAGCTAGAAAATAAAAGAGCTGAAGTTGGTTGTAGCGTTTTTATTTGCAGGTTTGCTGCCCCACTGCTGTGACAATCTCACACCACCAGGTGGGGGGGGAGTGCTCCCCTGTCCAGGGACTGACAGCTGCTCTGGGGCTGCCCCAGGAGGCTCCAAGGGTGTGGGATATGACATCACCTCACCTCCACGAAATTTGACCTATCCCTTCCCTCCCACCCCCCCCCACACACTTGAGTTGGTCCGAGCCAATAATTAATACACTATAATCCAGCATCTTACAATTGGTGACCCTTTGGTCTAATTACTTCATGTCATAGTTTTGTCTTTCTATATTTCCTCATCCTCTCCCAGATGTTGTGACTGTGGCTTAGTACCTCTTCAGCCTGAAAAAGTTGCAGCAGTCTTGGATAAATTTTTCTTTAATTTTTCACTTTTTTTCTTCAAATGCTCTACTGACTGACAAATTTTGTCAGTGCCCTATGCAGGCACAACTCAAAGTAACTCACTGTTCTTAAAAAATGAATAAATACCAAGTCTTCTGTTTGTCTGAAGCTTGCTTCTCAGCTTTTACATCTAATGTCTATGTTTTTTGAATCCAAGTAGCAAGAAGCCACACTGTGTGAAGCCATGATCTCAGAGAGGCACCACACTTTGTCATATTTCTGTTGGCGCTGTTTAACATACTGTATCTTTTGTTTCAGGTTTGTAACAGCGTTTTTAACAGCTGGGATCAGTTCAAAGATCACTTGGTAATACACACTGGTGACAAACCCAACCACTGTACCTTGTGTGATTTGTGGTTTATGCAAGGCAGTGAGCTGAGAAGGCATCTCAAAGAAATGCACAATATTTCAGAACTACTGGTGACAGAAGAGGTTCTTCCAGTGGAAGCTATGGAAGCTGAACCAGTAACATCAATGACAATAATAGAGCAAGTTGAGCAAGTCCATGTCCTACCAGTAATTCAGGTACAGGTGGATCCTGCACAGGTAACTGTGGAACAGATGCACCAGGATCTCATACAGGACAATCAGGTCAAAGGCACACAGATGGAGGAACTGCAAGAACAGGTGCAAATTAGTTACTTGGAAGTTGAACACATTCAGACTGAACAAGGTGCTGAAGTTCATGTGGAGCAGTTACATGTTGAGCATGTAAATCAAATACAGATGGAAGAGGTACAGGCAGAACTTATAGATGGAACACACCTTGAACAAGTAGAATATCAAAGTGTTGATCAAGGAGAAGCAGAAGAAAAGGAACCTAAACAAATAGATGATGCGGATAAGGAACATCATGAACAAGCTGAAGACTTAAAAACACAACAATTAGTGGACATGCAGAATGAAAATGTGGATGACTAGGGCAAATAATGACACTGCAGGTTTAGGAATGAAATACCAAATTATTTTTGTTAACTTTTACATTGGTTTTTGAACTGTCAGTGGTCACCTTTCCAATATGCTGTCCATAAGAAGCTGGACCAGTGGACCAAAATTAGCTTTATTCATGTACAATTAAACTTCTCTTATATGTGAAAAATAACTTTCCCATTTGTGTAATGCCATGGAACAGAAGCTACCACAGACATGGACACCTTTGTGAGGTTTTTTAGCAATTAATAGCTTGTATCATTGTTACACCATTCCTGGGTATATGTAAGAGTAATTTCACCTCTTTTCCTCTTGCAGTAGAAACAAACTCTTGTATAGTATTGCAGGGTGTCTGTGGCAGGAGAATCACTAAAATCTGAGGGTTTCTATTGTAAGTGGCAATTACGTACCTGTGAATTTTCGGATCTTTCAGGCTGGGCTAAAATTAGCATTGTTGCTGGAGGTGTCTGAGCACAAAAATCCCGTGCCTTTTCAGCACTGACTAGTTAAACTTCCCAAAAGTTTCTAGAGTTTTTGAGAATTTAGTTCTGTAAAAGGCAATGTAGGTAATGTTATAGTGCTTTATATTTTTGCTTAAAATTGTCAGCTACTGGTTTTCTTTTTGCATTAAATTTAGAGGTGGGGGGCTGAGGGAGGGAACAGATTCCACATGGAGGCAGCAGGACACTCTAAAAGGGACACTTAAAAATAGAAAAAACTTGGTAGAGTCTGTGGCAAACACAAATTGGAAAAAAGCTACTAGCAGACTCTTCTTTTATAAATAATCATTTTTGAAAATGAATATGTTTAAACATAAATATAGAGATTTGTCTATATGATATCAGGTTCTTGGTTTTTTTGAAAAGAAATTCTGACACTTGACACAAAGATATGCTAAACATAAAAGTAAAAGCCATAGGTATGAGTGCTAAACTGTGGATTGAAAAGTAGAAATGTAAATAGTTTAATCAATATTAGACAATAAAACAATACCAACCATTAAATGTTGCATTACTTGTTTTATCCATTAGGAACAACTGAGTGGCAATTACAGTGCCAGCTTCCAGTGCTAAGAATCAATCTCATTTTTAATATGATTATTATCTCTTTACTGTAAAGTTAGATTTGTTTAGAAAATACTTGTCTATCTCTATGCTCAAGGATGCTAAGAACTACTAATTCTTAGTTACTGCTGGAGGTTAGAGGTGCTCCACATTTCTGAAAAACTATTTTCAAAGCCTTAAATGGAGGAATTTTTGCAAGGACATTCCCTAATGCTCTTGGTAATCTTGTAGGTCTTAGCTAAAATCAGGCTTTTGTATTCCATGTTCAAATGCAGAACTATTTCCTGGGATTTGTGCATTTATTTAGTCTCATTCATGTTTCATTGTAGCTTTTGCGAAACTGTTGCAAAACAAACATGGATCTCAATTAAACTTTCAAGCAATTTGATTAATGTAACTTGCATTCTTTTTTTATTATGTTTTGTGTTTTCTGAGATGCAAGTAATTTGTGATGAGATTCTGTGCAGAGGGAAGAATGTGGCCCAGTGTTAATCATGAAAATAAAATCAGTTATTATATTTATACCTGGCTTCTGATAAGCAGCTTGTCTTTTGATAACGTGGACGGGACAGGCCTCCTTGCTTAGCTGCATAACGCTGAAATTGTGGGGGTATTTGACAAAGTCAGTCTCTGTGGAATTAAAGGAAGGATCTGTGTGCCTGACCAGTGAAACCTACTTTTAGGTAATTAAAGTCCAATATCAACTGAGCAGTTTCTGGGTATTGGTAACAAGGCCAGTGGTTTGGTAAGCACAGTTGGGCCATTTCTTCGTTCAGTTTGATGTCCCCTTTCCAACAACAGTTCATTAATTTGGTCATCATCATCATGGCTGGGCTTCGCGAACAAAGATTTAGGAAGGCACTATCCACGTTTGTTACAGGCACACTGGTGACTTATGAGGCCAATACGAGATAGACATGTCTGATTGCAAGAGGCACAGCAGAAAGACTCCTTAGATGGTGTATTCAGCAAGGCACGATTCTTTCTGCGTTGTCTTTTCTCCTCAAGAGTGATCCTGCGTGCGTTCTCAAAGGAAGCAGCAACGTTATAGATGGTGTGTCTCCAGGCCTCCCAGTTTGCGGCCAGAGTAGACCAGTTATGTTGATCAGTATGGCCAAGGCTGAGATGTTGTTTCAGGGAGTCCTTGTATCTTTTCTTCGGGGCTCCTCTCTTGCAGCAGCCGGAGGCAAGTTCACCATAAAGCAAGATCTTAGGGAGGCGGTGGTCCTTCATCCTGGAGACGTGCCCTGCCCATCGCAGCTGTGTTCTCAGCAACATGGCCTCAATACTTGTGACTGCTGCTTGTTCAAGAACAGATGTACTGGTCACATAATCTGACCAGTGGATGTTTAGGATTGTACAGAGACAGCGTTGATGGAAGCATTCTAGGAGTCACAGGTGGTGGCGGTAGATGACCCATGATTCGGAACCGTATAAGAGAATGGACAACACTATGGCTTTGTAGACACTGATCTTGGTGCTTTTCTTCAAGTGTTTATTACGCCATACTCTTTTATGGAGTTTTCCAAAAGCACTATATGATTAATTTGGTAGGAGAGAAACAATACTCTGGTGTTGGGCCCACTGGTACCCCCTCTAGATTCCCGATGAGCCCGGATGGGAGTATGATGGGATTATGACTCGTCCCCTCCTCCCCGGAAGGGACAGGGAGAAAGGATCTCCTCAAGTGGTAGCTCTGCTAGAGAGCCTTCCCCCCCTTCCCTGTAATTCCCTTCCCTTTTGACTGAAGCCCAAAATGCTCCCATCCGTGAAGTCGCTTTGTGCCTCCTTGCTGCACCAGCTGATCCTGAAGGAGGGAAGGTTGATGGGGGAGTGGAAGGTCTGGAAAAGCCACCTTGCCATCCTCTCTCAGCCCCCAATGTCTCTATAGACACACAGACCTCTCTAAGCTCCGTATTCCCTATGCACTGTTGGAAGAGTTCTTCCCCCTAAACACACACGCACTGCAGGTCCCTGGAGCCCTGAGTGACGCGCGTCTTGGGAGTGGTACCTTGGAACTACGCCTGTCTGTAAGTTAAAATTCCTGAAGCCGGGAAGGGGGAGCAGCTGTAGCTCCTGGGATGCGGTGGGAGGGGGGGGAGCGGAACGGCCTGGAGGTGCCAGTGGGGAGCGGGGGCTGGTCGACGCCGCCCGGGGCCGGAGCTGTCCGAGGTTTGGAGGCTCCCGGGTGCCGAGGGTCTCTCCCGAGGGGAGCGGGGTCAGGAGGGGGGGAAATGGCGCGGACGCCTGAGGGCAGCAAATGGCGGGCGGCGGGAAGGGGCCGGGGGTCTGCGGCGGCGCTGCTTCCCGGGATCGGAATCTCGGGAAGGGAAGGGCCGGACCGGCGAGGCCCTGCGGAGCCGGGGATGGAGGCGGAGGGAGGCAGCTGGCCCTCAGGTACCCGCGCTTCCCTCGCCAGGGAGTCCAGCCAGCCTGGGCACCGGGGATCGCGGGCCGCGTGCAGGCGAAAGAACCCCCCCTCGAACATCTGCTAAAATGCCGCTGAGTTATTACTGATAATTTCAGTAATAGCACGTCGCTGCTGTTCTAGTTTGTGAGTTGGATTGCCTAGAGGAAGTATTCTGGCGAAAAGGAATCATGGAGACATTCCAAACCCACCTGGATGCCAACCCGTGTTACCTATTCCAGGTTACCCCGCCTTGGCAGGGGCGTTGGACTGGATGGTCTCCAGTGGTCCCTTTCAACCCTGACAATTCTGTAATTCTGGCATTATCCGGTGGGCTTATTGGTGCATTTTCCTAGCACTGAGGCATTTTCAAAACCCTCGGAGCAACATGAGGCTATACCTCATAACGCGGAGTGGGTTCCATTTGTTACTTAAATGCAGATTCTTTGAGAGAAACGCGTGTCTTATCTGACACCCTCTCACATTTAGAATTAATGGAAGCCTGAGGCAAAAATATTTTCATTCGAAGAAATCCCATCCTGTGCTTGACCATGGAAGGAGCAGAGACACACTACTAAGTTTTCTTGTTGGGTTGTTATTCCTTAGATAGTGTAATCTTTCCATATAGCTCCAGAGCGTCAGGCACGGTCACTTCCCTAACAGCAGGTATCAGAAAAATGCTCCTTTAAGGATGTAGTCTGGCATTTCAGTTGATTCACACCAATAGATTTGTTGATATTATGGGTACACACATGTTCCAGCATGTTTAAATGGTCCCAGTTCAGGAAGAAAACTGAAAACTGATGCTTGTTTTCAGAGAGAGAAGGGTGTTTGTTTATATGTATATAAAAAAATCCACCTGAATTTAAGATGTATAAGTCTATCCGAAAGGGTCCTAAATTATATATATATTTTTTCTTGCACTATGTATTTACTTTTTAAATATTTTCTCAGATCTATACCAATTCCAGGAGCTGAGCAATCTCATGACTGTAAATGAGCAAATAATTTGATTGAGTTTATTTTTCCTGTCCACTTAAATATTATCATCCATCTTCTAGTGCCTTTAGTTCAACTGAGACTTCTTTTCTAAATAGTATCTTATCTCACAACGAGACGCGAGGACTTCATAGACCTTGGGAACTACAAAATAAAGATGCCTGAATATGCTGATATTCCTATACTTAACAATTGCTTGTTTGGAATATTTCCAAGGTTTTTTTTTAAAATCGCACCTTCTGGGGTATTTTAAAAAATATTTTCCAGTTGTGGAGTCCATAGCTTTATCAGATGAAAATAGTGATTTTGTAAACTAAGACGGGATTTGCACTATTGCAAATGCAAATAATTCATTATAATACATTCTGATAGTACTAGGCAATTTTGAAGGCTTAAGTGGCACTGGAAAATATTTGGTTGTTCATACTGCCTCCACATTGCAATAAACTGATCTATTAGCCCTTTGCTAAAAAGGATTTTTCTTTGGTTCCTGTAGGTTGAACTTCATAGCAGGATTTTCTGGATTTCACCTCTGAGGAGATAAGATGCTCCATGGAGTGGAGCCACTGCAAGTTCCTGTTCCACGAGATACACAACACTGACCCAAGCAGACACAGCATCGTGGCAGCTGTAGAGCTTTGCTTGGGGAAGCACATGTAACTGAGGTGGTTGTAAGATACATGTCCAAAAAGTGCTCTTAGAAGGATTAACTGCTTACAGCTGCAAATACCACACAATATTTTCATGGCCAGCTGTAGCCTGTAGTGTTATTCCGAAGCCCTGGAAGTGGGGCGTGTTTGCTTCTTTTCCTGATTTTTACTGTGAGGTGGGAAATAAATTTCAACCTTTGAAATTCTTGGCTAACACTAGAAAAATCTCCAGCATGGCTCTTCCTTGTGTTTGGAAAGAAAGTAGTCCTTCATGCATAGGCAGCTCTCTTTTGGGACACTTGGCAAATATTATTTAGCTCGACCTCTAAGTCTTCCTGTAAAGTACATAAATGGCTTTTATTTTCCCCTTTTTAATTTTCTGTATTTTTTATGGTTACACAGACTAAATAATTCTGCAAGCAGGCAGTAATGGAACTGGAAACACTGTCCCGCTTTCTAACTTTCTCTCCTGAAGCATAAAACCAAGGACTCTTCTTATTGCAAGGAAAACAAGTTAGAAAGAAAGATAACTCTAAAATAGAAATCCTGCTTGAAATATGAGACTATGCCTAATGTGGGAAGTATAGGGATAATTCTGACTTTGTTATGCTTATAAAATAAATACAAATTTTCACACTCAGAACCATGAAAAATTACTTGGAAAACACTAATATTTTCTCAGAAATTATACATTTCCAACAGCTTCCAAGGATTTTCATTACTTTCAGCATTCATTCATACGGTGAACCTCTCTTCTGGTTGTGAATTGGTTTTTTAAGATGCAGAGAGGGTTAGAGATTATACCACTCTCGGTATCTGCAATGAAATAATTGTAAGTATGTCTGTGCTAGTGATAAATCTTCTTAATGCTGCATGGAGACAGATCTGCTCGTAGAGGATTATTGGGATACATTTTCTGCTGGTTGTCATGACAGTCACAAATCCATGCAGCTGCACAGCAGTGTATTAATCTGTGCGTGCAGTTTAATCCCGTTTCCAAATTAGATCATCAATACTGAACAGATAGATAACAGCTGGTTTAAATGCTGTCTGTTCACTTCTCTGAAAATAGCACCCGGAGTCCAGCCAGTACGCCTCCAGTTTTCTAGGAAAGACATGGTGTTAAGCCGTGGAGCAATTTGCTGCTGTAATAGCAGTGTACAACTTGGCTCAGTGTCCCACGTCCCGTATTCTTCAGGTGTTTATAATTAACGTAATTTTTCTCAGTCTGAATTATGATGTCGTTTATGTTTTAGAAATTATATCAGAAGTTTAAGGACTCAATAGTCCCTCATTAAGAGAACCTGGTTATTACACTGTGTAGCAATGCGTGCTGATGCTATCATGACCTTTAAAGCTCTTGTTGCAAAATGAGGAGGTATTTAATCTGAAAGGAAGTTAAGAAACATGAGTATTCCCTGCAAGGCAGTTGGGGTGTGCTTGAAAACTCATCTGGCATTGAACAATTCAAGACAACTACTCCTGGTGTGTCTTGAACCTTCTTTCATTATTTTATAATTAGTATATTTTATTATTTTGCAGTTATTATTTCCATATTATTTCCATTATTATTTGCAATTATTACTTCCTTAGCTTTTCGTGTAGTTTGCTGAAATGTACTTGTGAATTTCAGTGTTTGTAAAAGGTTTCATGAAGTCAAGGTGATCAGGCTCAGTTCACATGGCCTCTTCTAGGGGCTGTGTTTGTGTGAAATGTCAGCCCTGTCCTGCACAGCAGGCCCACAGATAATGCGGTTTTCCTTAGAGCAACTTGAAAGAATCAGCGTTTCTTAGTCCTGCAGGAGTTGATTGCACTAGCAGTTGTCTTCTCTGCCCTATCAGGCCACCATGAATTAATTGTGGGCTGAGAGGGGCAGCATGAAAGTACACTAATAATTATAGAAGGATAATCTACCAGTGCTTCTTGGTTTTGGTTTCATTTTTATGCATGACAGAGCAGTGTAAGTTTGGGGTTTTTTTCACTGGTTACGGATTCCACAGAATCCTCATTTGGTTTTGCAGAACTCAAGTTGAAGAGTCTCTTTCAATAAATAATAAATAATAAATAATAAATAAAGTTCCACTTCTCTGGCCGAGCATGGCATTATTGCACTGAAGGAGAGCTGATCACTTACCAGCTTCAGTAAATATAACATTTAAGATGAGTAATCAGTGTTTAATTTCCAGTGGCACATTTTCATTGGCATTTAAAGGGAAGTCTTTCTTTACTTACTCCCAGCAGTGCACAAGCAGCATGCCGGAGGTGCATAGGGATTTCAGTTTTCCAGGGATGTTTAGCCAGGGATGTTAGCTTTTCAGAAATAATACTAATGCAAAGTGTCAGCTTCCACAGCATATCGATGACAAATTTTTATTTTAATTTGAAGTGTGATCAGCTCCATTTGGCAGAGATTTCTCTTGACAGCAGTTCAGTTGCAATTAAGACTGACAACTTTTTTCATAAGTAATGAAGATTTGTAAAGATTTTATTTCAGTGCCTTCTTGCTTATTCTTCCTTAGGGTTTTGCTTTGGGGTTTTTTAATCCCTTGTGCTTTTTTCTGTCCCAAACCCCTTTTGGTTTCTTGATATCACTTGAAACAGCTGATATCTTGCTAAGTAGAGAAAAAAAAGATGCAGGTTTCCCTTCAGAATCAAAGCGTAGGAGCATCAGTAAGAGCTGGGTTTGGCCTTTTTCCCAGATGCGGATTATATCATCCTCTTTGCTGGTCTCTGATGACCCTGGATTCAATGACTGCCTGTATTAGGGAGGGTTCAAAACAATACTGAAACTTAAAACCATGACACCGTTAAAAGCTTAACAAAACCCAGTATTTATTACCAAGAGGTGGCCAACAAAACAAACAAACCCAAAAGGGAGGAAGGAGGAGAGAAATAAGCCCCCAGCACGACCTCCCCAGTTACCCAGCTGTTGCCCATAAAGTTATCTTACTGACCTGCCATGCCTATAATTACCCATAGCAGAAACTGCATCCTTGGAGAGTCAGTAAGTTCACAAACTGGCAGGCGTCCCCGCCAAAGGCAATGTTGTCCTTGGTGTGAAGTTAGCTCCCCCCAGGAAAGCACTATCTGCTTTTATACAATTAACTGAGTGAACACAACCTCCCAGGTGTGTCCAGCACCGCCCAGCCCAAGGCCCTCAGTCCCACCTCCTGGTTATGTAAGTGCATCTCTTCTGCACACACATGGCTTTCCCTGTGCCTGCGTGCTGTACTCGGGGGGGTCTTTTCCAAATGAGTCTGGGGGTGTCCTTCATCATCCTCCTCCTCAGTCTCTCCTTCAGGCGACCTTGGAGGACAACTAGCCAATCACAGAATACCAATTAAAACAGTTTATACAAGAAGCTCTCTTCAAGGACAACTTTCCCGTTTATCAGTGCTTGTTCTCCCATAACTTGGCAGGGAAAGAGCAAAGCTTTCACAGGTGGCAGGGCCAAACACAGACCAAAAGTATCAGCATAAATTCACCCTGGTACGCCGCCTGAGAACATGTTTGGTAGAAAAATCAAAGATTGAAGTTAAATACCTGGAAACTAGCCCAACACATGACATGAATATTTAGTCATTAAGCAAATTATATTGAATATATAGGAATAGAGATTGGTGTTGCCAAAAATTCTGTACTTGGCAGAACAAACTCATTGTGACTGAGGCTTAATTCTTGCTAAACATCACATTATTTGGGTGTCTCACACAGAGCTATGCCCATAAAGCCTGATGTTGAGAAAATATTTTTTAACTTTTCTTCACATGAGGGGGTGATAGTTTCGTGCATAAATTTTTTGTGTAAATTGCTGCATGGGTCTGCATCACAGTCAGTGAATTGTCTTCTGTCTAACCTTTTAGAAATTTACTTTAAAGGCGCTTATGGGTTTTTTTAAGGCATGCCTGTAGGATAGTTGAGCAGTGATAGTGTTCTTCTGCACATGGAAAGACTGCATCTGAAACCCTTCTTCAGGGCTTAGGACAGGGATTCAAATACACCACCAAAATCTGAGTAGGTGTTCCAGTCATGAGGTTATTTTGTGGTAGCTCTTTTGACATGCGTACTGTTGGGTTTGTTTTGTTTAAAAACATATGGAAGTTGTTTTATTCTGGATGTGGAATAACTTCACGTTCTTAAAAGAAACTAAATTGCCTTTATCAGCTCCACATAACCAACATATGGGGCCATACAGGACCTTTACTAAAAAAGATACTGTTTAGGGACATCGAATCTTGGGCTATTCATAGGGAAAAGACACTGGTATCAATGAAGCTGAAAAGTGGAGCCAACACATCAGTAACTCACCATAAGAATGTATCTTCCTGTACAGATGTGTTGTTTCAGAAATTGTTTCCTTTAGAGAAGAGCCTGTCTTGGCAGTGTCCTTGTTTTCTTCTCGGTTATTTTTCCTCTGTCCAGTCCGATCTGAGAACTTCTTAATGATAAAAGCCTTTATGTGGCTGGATGAGTATACTAAATGATTTTGAATGTGCTGTACTGCACTGGGCTGCCCACAGTGACAGTGACGTTTAACTGGAAATTGCTGCACCTGTTGACTTGCAATATCTAGGGGTGAATGGGAGAAGCTGTTTCCATTGACCTCCACTCCATGCTTTGCTCTCTTCAGGCAAGTGAGGAACAACCGCTGGCAGCCTGTTGGGAAGGAAAAGCCAGTGATAACAGCAGTGGGTGCTTTGGTGGTAGTCAGAGCCAGTGTGGGAAGAGGAATTGCGGCAACCCCCAGTTCTCTGGCAGGTTTTCCTTGGATATCACACATGTGAGTCTGTGTTGGCTATCTGCTTACATATGTGTCTGTGTGATAGGTGCATTGTAAGATATAATTGAGTGTGGGATCAGAAGGATGTAAAACGGAAATGTGGAATTAGGGCTGTAGTACAGGGGAAAAAAGTTGAGTGAGAACCCTTGAGGTTACGTACTTTTATCTGACCCTACTTTTGTTTCCCTGGTTCCATTGAAGGAGCATATGTTTCTCTGATGTGTCTCCACACAGTGAGAAAGGCCTTCTTCTCATTTGATGTTGCTATTCAGGTCACCTTAGAAACAAGTGTAATTATCTGCAAATGTGAAGAAAAATGCTGAGAAAATTTTAAAGTCAGAGCCAGTTTTGGTGAATGCATTCAGTAAAGGAGCCTGGGCTTTGAAGTCTTGCAGACTCAGCAGTGGTCTTGATGTTGTGGCTGGTAGTCTACACAAAATGGTGCTACAGAGGAGCCTGGTTCCTGACTGCTACAACATGAAAATGAGAATCAATTCCTTGATTATATTGGAGCCTTTTTCCACCAAGGACCTGAGCTTCACTTGGTAGATACTGAGATGACAATTAGGTGCAATACAGTTCCACAGAAATTTTATGCTTCAGAAATACTTTGTGAAGACTCCCTAAGTTTGGCAGCTTTAGCAATGGCAGTTCACTTTTGATGTTGGTCTCTGCTAATCCTCCCAGCAGTAAATGTAGCGTGGTGTATGTAAGGGATCTCAGGGCTCTGAACAAGCACTGTCTGCCAAGGTCTCTGGAATTTTAAAGTTTATTTGGACTCTCATTCTGTTTGTATTTGTAGTCAAGTTTTACACTGCTACCATAATTTTCATATGTGTAAGACATTCTGCTAATAGAGAGATTGACAAATGTGTTTCAGTACAGAAGTGATATGGAGATGCTCAAAAGATGTCTGTTTTTTGTCTGAATCTTGAAGCGTAAACAGTAGGTCAGCTGGTGAAACCACTTGAGGAAGGATGAAGAAATGCCTCTAGTAACAGTATTTTTTCTGTCTTCCTCGAATTAGTATGTTAGAAATCAGAATTAAAAGACAATCTAAGTTATTCTGAAATAATAATTGCAAGAAAACTTTGTTAGAACTGGAATTCTCTTATTGGCTGAAGGAAGAGAACTCAGCTTCATCAGGCCATATGTGAAGCCCCAGTATAATTTTTTTAAATCTGATTCAGTAGCATTGCAGAACTTTTCAAAGCTCAGAATTCTGTCTTAGATTTACTCCTGTAACAAGAAATTCAGAGTTAGTAAACGTATTGTTAAGACTCCTTTACATGATAAGAAAGTCCATTATTGGTACTAAAATAAGAAAGGTGAACAGATTCCTTCTTCATCACAAATGAGACTCCATTGTTTTAATTTCATCCATCACACTAGCAGTCTTGGTCCTCTAGCAATCTTTCAAGTTTGATTCCAACAATTTATGAAACTTTGTGGTCATTTTTGTGTGATTGTCTTGGGCATAAAGTAACAACTCATTAAAGCTGTTGGCTTAACCTATTTACTTCTGTAAAGTGAGCTGTACATACGAGCAGAAAGTTATGTGCATTTTTTGTTACTCTGGAAATATATGTAAAACACCTTAAAGGTATATTAGGAGTATCCTCATCAGGGGTAGCAAGCAGAATTTGTGGCATTGCCTAAAGTGAACAATATGTTAGTCTGTGTGCACATCTCATTTCATTTTCATGAACAAGAATAGAGCATAGCAAGGAGAAGTTGATTTAACTTTGCTCACAAGTGGTGTATATGTTCAGTTCCGTATCATGTCTGTGAAAAACTGTGGAGTTCTATCTGGCGAGTGCAAGGGGTGCAGGATATCAGCTTGATGCTGGCTTTGAGATGGGAACAGGCTTTCAAATTAATGGTTCTCTGTTTTTTGAGTACACGATCACTGCCGTAAATAACTCCATCCTTGCCTTTCGAGTGGTTGGGGTACCCCAGGTTTAAAACGAGAAACAGAAATGTATGAAGTTCTTTCATCCAGTAAACCAAATGATGCCAGCCCTGTGGTTTAGAGGTTATGAGAATAATCTCTTTCCAGTCCTGTTGAGCTCTGCATGGTGTCACCAGATTAAGTGGTGTGATTAGCTGGGTTAAGTACTAATTATATGAAGAGGATGCAAGAGACATGCATTTTCTTTCTTTTTCTCTCTCAACTGGTGCTGTGGCTCTGAGAAATGCTGCTGCCATGGAGAGACAGAAGAGTAAATGTTGTCCATCAAGGTTGAGCCAGAGACCTTTGAAGGAACCAGAAGAAGCTCTTAATCATTGTGTTAGAGGCTGAAAAGCTTATTGCCAGCAAAGCAGGCAGTTATAGTTCAAGGCAGTGTTGACTGTTCACACACGGTACATCACCAGGCAAGATTAAAGGCAGTGTCATGTCTACTCTGAGAAGCTTGATGGAGAATTTCTTCAAATACATCTTCAAATACAGGAGCTGATCGTGAGACTGCTTTCTGAGAGGCTTCAGGCTCTTAATGGAACTTGTTTGCTAGACAGAGGGTATAGGAGAGCAAATAAGTCAAATGTCCCCTCTTACCTGAAAATAAAGCTGTTACTGCAAATACTGCAAATGTCTTCATTTCCAGACCTGATTTCTGCTATCACTCTGTAGTGCTAAAACAATGTAATGTCATTTGTAAATGGCTGTGAAGAGTAAAAGGCTTTGGTTTTGACTCTGCAGTTCTTCATGATGCATTTTTTTAACTATCGGAGATGTGGAAGGGTGCCCTTCTTGAGAAGGGGTGAGAACTTGGCCTTTTACTTCCAGAGGCTCTGACTGTGCCCAGACTGATGTCCTGCCCAGTACCTGACAAGTCAGAGTTTGTCCTGAGATAATGTAAGCTTCTGGATTGCCAGCTGCACTTTGTTCAGATTTCAGGGCAACATTAAGCATTTCGTGTCTTATTTTATCTTTCTGGCCTCATGGTGTTAACCTGTGTAGTTGAAAAAGCTGAACAGGCCCTTCCTCTGTATCTCTTGTTCCCATTTTCCTCTATTTGCAAAAGCTGTCCTAGAAACCTTAGCAGGTCTTTTGACTTTATGTTTTTAAATGACATGTCACATGAAGCACCAGTGACACCGTGTTGCCTTTAGTAGTGCACCAAAGCATCGTTATGGTTTTAAAGTCATATTTTTTTTCTCAGCGTCCTTTCCTGCTGGTAATATAATTTCATGTGCATACCACTTAAACAGCAGTTGCATTCATAAGTGTCTTGAAAAAACTCCCATCCGAGAGGTTTTATAGTTTAATTATAATGATAAATGGAAAAAAAATACGTTGTGCTCAAGCAATTATCACCAATAAAGTAGTACAGACTCTTACAATTTTTTACTCTCTCCATTTTTTTTCTCTTTCCTTTCTCTTTTTTTCCTAAACAGTAACTATGAACTAGTTCCTCTGATTGTTTTCCTATTGTTTTTTTCCCCCCATTCTACAAAGTAAAATGAAACTAGAGTTTTTTTCCCTTACATTGAATTTTGCTTCCCTCAGGCAGCTGCTCTTTCTTGAGCTGTTAGAAGGCTGCTGGGAAGGAGTAGAGCATTAAGCAAATCCAGGATAGATTAGTCAGTGAATGAACCACTAGCAGCATTACATTGTCGTCTGTTTAAAAATAGATTGCTATTTCAGAACTTTAGTCTAATAGGAATAGCTTATAAACTCTTCTGCATGTCTCTAGTCTCAGATGCATTTCTGGATTCTCATATGAAATTCTCCTGCAGATTTCTTCAAGGAGAAAATAGAGGGAAGGTGAGGAACTGGAGTATCTTACCTGTAGACTTTTAAATAACTGTGGGCTTTCAGGTCGTATTGTGTGAATGATGGCTGTAATGGAACTGCACCCGGGGAGTGGATCCTTGCAGGGAAGATTATGGTTTAAACATGTTCTAAAATTTGCTTATGCTGTACTTCAGTGTATATTTGCTTTTTGCTTCCATAGTGAACCTATACTTCCTGAAATCATGGAATGTAATTTGTATCTGTGTAATACCATAGAGTTATATGTAAGAATAGAGTTACATGTAATGCCGGGGACTTATTCTTAATTTCCATTTTTCAAATTTGACAAAATCTGGTCCCTAAACTTGAACATTGTATGTGTTACTCATTAACATTTTATCAAAATATCTGCTTTTGATATGTTTTGTGGTCTTCTGTGTGGTAAGTGTTATGATCTTTTGTATGGCAGTTCATGCCATAGCTGTTCCAAAAATCTTTGGAAAAACTGTTCCCTTTCTGCTGGATTTAATTAGAAAAAGTAAGGTGGAAAGAACACTGATAGGTTTCCTAATGCTGCTGGATACTCAGATTTGCACTGTTCTTTCTAATGGAACACTGTTTACCTTCATTTTGACAATAATAATAATAATAATAATAACAATAATAATAGTCTGAGTTCAAGGACACATACTGAACAAATGCCAGTGAGATTAGCTAATGAAATTAAATACTAGCCAAATGTATTAACATTAATATTCACTCAAGTCAGGAAAGGTTTTGCTGTTCAAATGTCATATGAAAAGTAGGATGGTTTTTAGGGATTTGAGATGTAGCAGCTTTTTTTGCATGACTCTGCCTTTCAGTGAATCAGTAGTGAGACCTGTACTGCTTGGCCCTCTGTAGTGTTCCTCTTTTGCACCTTCCCAGCCAGAAGGGTCTTGGTCTGTGCCTGCCCCCAAACACTGACAGCTTTCCCTGCCTTTAAACCCTGGCTTCTTTGCTGATCCTTGCAGCAGAACAAAGCAGTTGCCTAAACCTGTTGGGGTACAGCCTCCTCAGCACACACTGATGTATTTAAGCATTTGGTTTGAGAGACAATATTATGAATTTTTCAGTGCTCCAAAACCAGACAAGTTTAAGGGGTAGGGGAAAAAAAAGGCTTATAAAAGAGCCTACGATTGCATGTGAAGCATTAGCAGCAATACTGAAGCCAAAGTCACAAAAGAAGAGTAAAATCTAGAGTTCTGTCTTCTTTGGGTTAATATCCCTCACTTAGGATCCTTACTATGCATCACAGCAGATTAAACTGAGAGAACAGTTGAATTTGCAGTGGGCTGTCTTGAATATTTCTTGCTGACATTACACTTTTTCTCTAGATCCCAGTTTCAAAAATACCCGTCCTAATTTCACTCCTGTTCTCAATCCAGTGGAAAAGGAATCTTTAGTGGGCAAGATATCTGTTATATCTTTTCAAATTGCTCCCTGAAGAATAATATCAACTGTTTTCTTCTGCCCAGATACATTGAAAAATCACCTTATAAGTACTTAACCTTTTAGTTCTCAGTACTTTTGAGGAGTGCATATAGAGTAATAAACTTGATTACATTGTAAGAGGTAATGTTGTTTCTATTTGCTAGGGCCAATCTGGTAAGTGAGGAGTAGTGAAACAAAACTATGATAGGCAATCCAAAACAGAACATTTTCTGTTTTCCTTGTATGGAAATACATTTTAAATTTCTCTTCCTTGCAAATAATGGTAGGGTGATTTTATTGCTGGCCACCTACTTAACAATGCTTATCTGCCTAAATATACAATCATTTTCTTGATATGAGTAAAGACTGATTTCTTCTGTGATTTCAGTGGGACTCAAAGTATTGCCTATTTCTTACTTCTTGTACTACACTTTGCTTTTTCCAGAGGATTTGTTTTATTTTCACGGAAAACTTATATGTCAAAATCATTTTTAGTGAAATAACTGAATTAGATGTTTTTTCTGTTATTTAAAAGGCATCTCTGTTGACTTTGAATACATGTTTAATGGAAACTGATTTTATCCTAGAAGAATAGTTTCAAGGCAAATTGACCAATCTGCATTATACCTCAAGAAAGGAAATAAAATAGACTGGCCAGGTTAAAGTTTTGCAAGGGTAAAATTAATTTCAAAAGACAGTCAGACTTCAAATTATTCCCTCCCATGTATTTCAAAGACCTGGGAAATCAATGGGCTCTGCTAATAAATTCTTTTTTTGTCTTTGCTTTTAATGCAATTTTCTGCACAATTCAAAGACAGAGTAATTAATTTTAATTCTCTTTCTAGCTGTGAAAGGATGAAAGGGATTTTTTCCCCTTCATTTTAGTTTCTACTTCACAAGTATTAATGTATTAGCTTAGTATTGTTTGTGTTGTGTTGATTGTTATGCATTGATTTTCTTTTCCATATACCCTAAGCACTCTACAGACTGTGGATTTGATGTGAGGCTCCACCAGGTGGGCTGCACACAGCCGGTGTTGGTAGGGTTACATGAGCTCTGAGTGCTGAGGGCTCTGTGCATCCTTCCTTCATCTCTCATCCAAGAGCTTATGCTAGCCAGTCAGCAGATAACCCCTGGGGAAGTGGAAAGGTGAGTCTGTGCTGCACCCTGATATCAGTGTGGCATGAAGTGCCTGTCAGTCTCTGGTGGGTCTTGTGAGTCAAGCTGGAACGCTCTCTAGACACAGCCAATCACTGCCTAAAGATCATGAAAGATCTCTTAAGGCTGGGTTACAGATTAGGGCACACCAGTGCCCCACACCAGTTTTTCCTCTATCTCTTATCTCTGGATTTGGCAAGAAGGAAGTTGGACTAAATGAACATGGGAACTTGCTTGGATCTATAGTTTTCTTCTACAGTGACCTGTGCCAAGTTGTGCATTCCACGCTCCTGCCTGTATCCCGTCAGCAGCTCTGGGAATAGGCTGATCAGGTAAAATCCCTGAGAGATCAAGTTCCATCAGTGAAATAACTGTGTTTGTCTTTAGGGGTCCATTCCAGAACGAGTGTGGGATCAACCCAAAAGATAAGGGTTTTCAGTCTTTCTGGTGCAGTTAAGGGGAGACACTTGAGCAAGCATCCACGTGTATCCTGCTTCAGTATGCAGGGCTCAGGCTTATTAAACTTCTAAATAGGTTTCAAAGTCCATTGTTTTCTCCTCTGAGTTACAATTGTAGAATTAAGTTGTGGGCAAGAGTTAGTGTGTTCTAATGTGGAGGGGTGGTTTTGTGGCTGTTTTTTCCTTTTTACATCAGAATTGTTGTTTTCTTGGTTTGATAACCATGTGTACAACAGATATTCTGTTGTGGTGAAGGAGTCAGTACAGTTTCACACAGAAACCACTGAAGGTGTTTATGTTCTGTTTCAGCCAGGGCTGCTGCATAAGTTAGTATTCTGTATGTGGAAAAACAATGCCATGTCTTAGGCAAGAATATTTATAAGGCTGAGAATAATAGAATCATTTAGGTTGGAAGATCCTTAAGATGTCATGGTTTAACATTGCAATGATGTTCTCCCCTTGCCCCTTGCTCCAGCTTGGACTTACTCACAGATCACAGGATTGTACCTGCTTGGAGTGGAGCTTTATCTCTGAGCCAGTCTCCTCAGAGATACATATACCTGCTGTGGGAGAGACTTATGCACAGCCACAGTGGCTTTGAAATGCACCATAATCCCTTCAGAGGCATGCTAGCTGTGGCACAGTCATAACTACAGCCACAGATGCTTTGAGATGCACCTGCTCCCACATGGATTCATCTGCAGGTCACAGTCCCTTCAGCTCGAGTTCCCACAGGAGTTCCAGGCTGTCCAGCACAACAGCAAAGGAACAGCAGTGATGCCTTGGTCACCTGCCAGCCCAGGGGCATCACTGTGGCTGCTATCAAAGTGTTCCCAGGCACAGCAGGAAGTTGATAAGAATAATGTTCATCATGTCTGGTTTTTGTCAAACAATAACTGGCAAACTGAGTCATGGCTGGGCTTCGCAAACGAAGATTTGGGAAAGGTCTCTACCCACATTTGTCACAAGCGCACTGGTGGCTAAAAAGGCCAATACAACTGCATTTGTAGAAGATGTCGCTACAGGGCTTTGCAAAAGTGGGTAGGGCCTTCAAGCCTGCGCAATGGATTTTTTAGGTGAGACACAGCATGCGCTGAACTGAGCCCACCCTTTAATCCTAAGGTTCATCTGCCAGGGCCGAGCAAGCTTGGACGGTGGCAGCGAGGTCCTCAGGACGTAGGTTTAATTAGAGTGACCTTCTCTTAGATGGGTACGGCCAAGGGCAAACTGAGTGCTATACCAACTAACTGCAGTAATTCTGGAATGTACAGAAATGGGTGGCATGCGGCCCTGGGCAGAGAGAGCAAGTTGTTTCTGGAGGTTCTCTGCTGTTAGTATTTCCTCACACTTGATCTGGGAATATACAAGTCTACATTCAGCCTGTAACTGTGCTATATTTTGTGTTTTGAAAAGTTGTGGGTTTTTTTTAACAACTCCTATGAAGCTCTGGTTTGTGTTTTATATAGGCACTCTGTTTTCTGGCATTCACAGAGGTAAGACTGAGAGTGCTTCTTAAATCAAAAAATGTGCTCAGAGCAAACCTTGAAAAAATGTTGATTTCCTTTGGCCACAACAGCTGTGCACTCAATATTACTGTAGCAAAAGCAGAAAAGTGGAGCTATTATTTTCCCTGTGGTGTCTGGCTGCACAGCAGAGCTTTTGTATCATGTGTGGTCTGTGGTACAGGTATTGTGAACTGTTCTGTCTTTTATAAAAGATAGGTCTTCTATACACGGGAGTATACTAGATTGTTGGTATTTGCTTGCAACAACTGTACTTTCAAAGCTACGATTAAAAAAAGGGGACAATATTTTTCCTGCAAATGACATTAAAAAAAAATCCCTGCTTCTTTAAATTCAATTTGGTTCTGGAGTTGGCTCATGGTGCATATAATGTACTAAGCAGGAGACATGCTGTTCTTCAAAGGAATTTACACAAATTAAGCTAATCCCCTACCCTAGGGAAATACCTTCAAAATCTTCATCTCCTCGGGCTAGACAGCAGAGGGCCTGAAAAGGGAACTCTGGTGAATGTGTTGCAGTATCCAGTGGCATCTTCATAAAAACTCTGTTACTCTGAGGATTTGAGTGGTAGGAGACCCTCCAGTGTGGCTTCTTTCACATTCACTATAACAAGAACTGCAGCAATTTAAGCACTCAAAGCTGAGTGGTTTTTTGCCTCTCTGAAAGACAGGCTTAATAAAAGAGACCAATTTGCAAAACGCAGTGCTTGGAGCCTTGGTCTAGCTGCTTGTGTGTTTTCATGTGCTCCATTCAAAGCTTCTTAAAACCAAGTCACTTATATTTCACATATATCTATCAAGATGGGATTTTAGGAACCAAAGTCTGTATATCCAGTGATCTCTCTCTTGGTTTGATCCTTTTTGCTTTCATTCCAAACTTCCTTAGAGTTGTGATGCAGGGTTTAAACTGAGCCTGCAGCTGAAGCCTGAGGGTATTTAGCAGTTAAAATAGTACTAGAATGTCAGTTTGAAAAACAAGGTTAAACAACAGCAGTGTTGGGCTGGCACAAGTCTTGTAGGATTGATACATTTATTCACTGTCTTGTTTTGTTTTTTGTAGTGATTTTGTTTTGGTTTGGTTTGGTTTTGGTTTTGTTTTCTTTTGATTGTTTATTTTGTTTTTTAAAGTTATTATTTGGGCAGATAAGTTCTCCTGAGGTTTTTAAGGTCACCAGTCAGCAAAAAAAAAAAAATTAAATTATTGTCCTTCATTGTATTTGGATCGCTTCTGATTTCCTTGTTTTCCCTTCTCTCTTAGAATTTCTTTTACAGCCAGTGCCCTTTTGTGTGATATCAGGATAGATTTTACTGGTTTAGAATACAGGAAGGAATGTAGGCCATAAATAGATGGCATATATTCTTCTAACAGCAGGAATACTGAAATAGCTCATCTCAAAAGACAGGGAACACCTCACCCATTGTCCAGATGCCAGGAGGTTACAGGATTGACAATTAGGTGGCAGGCCTGAAAGGCAGATTAATGGTAGGCTGTGCTCTAAAAAAGAGCATGTTGAGCCCCAGGAGAAATTTCCGCAGCAGCAAATTCAGGAAGAATTCAGCCATGTGCTGATGGCTTAAGGCAGTTTTGCCTTTCTCTTGACTCCTCTATCTCCACAAGGCTCTGGCATTCCCATGTGGTGTGTTGGTCCCCGTGATTCTCATGGAATGGGCTTGCTGCATTCTCTGCCTTTAACCAAATGTATTCAGGAGGGGCTCGTCTGTACAAGTCTATTTGAAGGAAATCCTTCTTATACAGTCAGCCTTTTCTGAACAGCCAGGTAACTGCAAGGGCCCTTATAATTTTTGCAGAAGATAGTCTTTAGCTGGGTGACTTTGACTTGATGCTGAATAGGCTGGCATTCATAAGACTGAGCTATCCAGACCCTCCTGTGGGTTTTTTTTGTTTGGTGGGCTTTTTCCCACCATTAGTAGTTCTGTGTTTTTCCTTTTGCAAAGCAGGATCGCCCATACCTGCCATTCTGGAGTGCTCAGAGCCATAAGTTACAGCTGTTCTTTGGTAAGGTGACATGGATGCCACCGCCTATCCAAAGACACTTATTTAAATAATAGCTTGGTGTTTGTACATGGGACTTCTAACATTGCTCATGGAGTTTTCCAGGCTTTTGTATGGACAGCCTGTGCAGCTGTGGTTATCCTCAAGCTGACAGAGCAGAATGGGATCAGAGTTCTGCCTCTCTAATGTCTGCAATGCTGTGGCAGTATAGAGCAGATGAGTGGTTTTCAAAAGCCCTGCTCTGCTAGAGTGCTGTCCACCACAAAAACTGTGAAATACAGTTGAGTTTCATATAAAGAGTTTTTTATTACCTAAAATATTTTTACAATTGTGATGTGAAACAGGTTAAAGCAGAAAACAACTATGGGTCAGAATTCAGGCAATCCTGCAAGAAATCATCCTTTCCCCAAAGGGAGAACAAACAGAATATAAGAAGCATTCCTGGTTCAGAGAAGTGGCAGAGTGAGTGACAGACACCTGAGGTGGTACCTCTGACCTCTCTTTGTCTTGCTCACACAGGAGATGGGGAAGGGGGTGTGGAGGGCAGCTCCACCTGGCAATGTCACGTGCCCTCTGCTAGTGCAGCACCTTAGCTGACTGTCTACCTAAGCCTCAGGCATTGAGTTACTGGTCTAATTCACTCACCCTCAGTCTGGTGAATCTGTCCTGGCAGTCAGGTGTCTCCTGTGTTCATCAGTCGGATGTGCTGCAGGCTGAGAGCAGGGGAGGTGAGCTCTGCACTCTTAAGAGCTTTCATGCCCAGCTCATCACCCTCAGGCTGCATGATTAGCAGTTGCTGATCAACTCCTGTTTTCCAAGGTTAAAGAAGAAAGGTAAAGAAGAAAATAGTGGTGTGCTGCTTTAAAGGTAAGTGATGCTTGTGTATTTAGAGTAAGGACTTCCACGTCTGTGCTGCCAGAGTTAAACTGGTGAAATGGTATGCAGGAGGCTGTCATTTAGTGAAGCATGTGGCTGTTATGTAAAGGTTTTAATTACTTTCTTCATCTGTCTGCTTAGGAACACGAGATGTCTGGCAAAATTTTGAGAAGGCTCAAGGCGTTAAAGAAAGCTCATCTAAATAAAGGAGAGTTAACGTGACATTGCAGTTACTTAATCCTTCATTGTCCTGCCATGTGACTGCAGGGATACTAAGGCGCAGCATTGCTTTTGCCTTTCCTGTCATCTTCTAGAATTAGGTGCTTCATTAAACCCACCATGGGAAGGAAACAGAGGGGCAAAGAACTTTCTACAGCAAGGCTTCAACACACAGTGACATTTCCAAGGCACAGTGACAAGCTCACAGCTGAAGAATGAATCAAAGGCAAACCCTACAGCCAGCTCTTGGACTGGTACCAGAATCAAGTAGAACTGCGCTCTTAAGGTCAGCTATTCAAAATTAAATGGAGGTATCTGAATTTATTAGGAGCAGTTAATCAGCTTTCTGTTTGACCTTTATCTATCAAGTTGTTTTTCAAAGCATCAAGCTAAAGCCTGAATATTTGTGTCAAATATTTTCCGTGTGTCAAATGTACTGTGTAGACACTGAGCACCTTGCCGCTTTCTTGCACAAATTTTGCAGTTTTATTTGCAAAGCCTCTTTCACCTTGTAGCTGAAGATCCCGACGTACTCACTCTGTGAGTGAGAAATTGATGTATACGGCTTCCAGTTTATCTCTGATTTTGAACAGGACATGCAATATGCAGATTGGGCAGATAATTTTCAAACTAATCCTTGGACTTTCCATAAACAGCTTTTTTTTTGCTACATTTGTCACAGTTTCTATTATGTGCAGGATTGCATATTCATTCAGAATTACTTCATTTAAGCTTGCTATTGCGACATCTGGTTAATGGGGAAGTGATTACCCTGTAGACTATGACAACAGGATATGTGAATGAAGGAGGTCATGGAAAACACCGCTGTTCCAGGTGGAATCATGAGGATAGCGGAGAAGATGATGGGCACCCGGAGTTCTATGGAGGAGATGAAGAGAACAGGCAGCACAGGCTGACCCCATTTGAGAAACTAATGCAGGATATGTCTCACAATGAAAAAGTGGTGAAAGAATTAACCCTGGGAAAGAGAATTGCCTTCTATCGAGTCAGAGGAGAAATAGGAAGTGGGAATTTCTCACAAGTGAAGCTTGGAATTCATTCCCTAACTAAAGGTAGGCACCACTGCACGTTGAGTGCCCTTACAAACGGCCTTCTATGGTAAGAAAGGTGTTGCCTGAACCTTAAATACATATATAGTTTGTATGTGTCTTTTTAATGTTGCTAAGTGAATCTGTGGGCAGTGTCACAGAAAAATGATCAAGGTTGGAAAATTTTTCTCTAGATAGCAACCATTACAAGAAAAGTTCATCACTGCACTCCATGGTGTTAACATATCTCATCCTATGGTTCGAACACTCCACACTTTAAAGCGTGTGTTGTGCCTCCCCTCCTACAACGTGTCCTGCCAATCTGTCCTCTTCCCTGCCCCAGCTCATGGGCTGCAGGGCTACAGGTGGTGAATGCCCACGGCAGTGTGGCTGGGCATGCTCCTGCCTGCAGCCAGACGTAGCAAGGCTTCCTCTGTTTCATCACAAATAGTACTACTATGGACCAAGATTTTATTTGGTCACAGTAATTTTGGTGACAACTGTTATGCCTGCTTTACAGACTCATTTGCAGACAGCTGGAATAGGGCTATAGGTGTGGGCTGAGCAGGTGCAAGGAAACAAGCTCTGGAAGGAGAGTCAGATTGAGAAAAATGCCACAGTAGTAAGTGTACAAAGATGCAGAGAAAACAAGTCACCCTGACAGAAAACAAGAACAATTTCTATCATGGTCAGACAGAGGCAGAAGAAGAAATAGGACAGTTGATGACAAGTTCTTAGCTATACCTGTGACTGAAATGTCCACTGCAGTAACCTAACCCTTCTAGTCCTTCATAGAAGATAGGGTGCTTTTCTGTATTTAAGCCGAGAAAAATACTTGACAATTCAACACAAACACCACTTTGGCAATACCAGAGCTTGCTTTTTCAATCTGATTGACTGTCCTTCCTTCCATCCTCTTGTAGGTGAGACAACAAGATATGCCCCGAAACCTGTATTATCTCCCATTATTTTCTCTGACTGCCTCTTTCAGCCCAGACTTCAGAGGGTGAGAACTTGTGTGCAAGAGTTGTTGCACTGGGAATCTAAGTGGGGAACTGATGGTTAATTTTTCACTTTTAAACCTGCCTCTGACCAAGGGTCGCTTTAACTGGGTGTGGAGTTTTTGATTTTGCTTGTTTAAGAAAGGCAACTCAGTTCTGCTTGGCCCATGGCAAGTTGTTTCCTCTTCTGTGATTTTTTTTTTTCTTCCAGAGGTAACTGTCTTGTACTTACTGCTGGAAGAAATTCTGCTCCTGTATCTGGAGCAGCAGGAATGCTAATGAAAGGCAGTTAGAAATTTGATCTGGATGAACCCTTTACTTGCTGAACTTACTTAATAACAGGTTGCTTTAGCATTTGAATAGAATTGATTGAAAAAATTTGAACTTGGTGAATACAGTAAGCTTGGGCAAACTAAATACCAAAAGCAAACCTCTTCCTTTTTCTTGAAAAGTTTCTTTTTCATCAGAAATCTCTCCAATTATTATTTTTTTTTGCTTGTTTGTAGCTTTTTTTGGTTAAAATGTTCACTGGGCAAAGAGTTGATTTCTTGATGCTAAATTTGCAACTGTCATGAGGAAGGAAGAATAAAAGATAAGTATTTTCTGACTCGTCTCTGCCTGTGAGCTTATCTGTGCTCATAAAATACAGTACACAGACAGAAGAACAGGGACGTGCACACAGGCATGCACCCATACCCACTCCCCACCCCCACAAAGAGGATTCTGTTTTTTGCAGTAGATGCACATCGTTGTATTGGTGATGATGTTCCTGCACAATGTTAATGAGTACTAGTCTTTTTTTTGCTGATTATATAAATACAAAGGCTTCGTTATTAATGCTGTTTGGATCTCTGTGGTAGGGGGTGGTATATGTGTTCAGCTCCTCAGTTGCTACCATAGTGTTAAGTATGGTCTCTCTCCTTACATGTCACCCTAAAGCAGAGAAACAGTTTTGGCTCTTACTACCATGAACCTTTGTAACAATTACACTGTGTGTGCTCTTCTATTGTCCTTGTGGTCTGTCACAGCAGGACACATGATTTCGAGAGAGAGAGAGAGGAAAAAACTTCAGGATCTTACTGGATGACATACCTTGTTTCTCTCATAAGGGCTGTCTTGGCTGTTTAGAGAATACAGAAAAATCTTTGGTGCTGTGATGTGGCTTGGACAGGTGTGCTCCTCACTGGGTAAAAAACTGGCTGGATGGCTGGGCCCAGAGAGTGGTGGTGAATGGAGTTACATCCAGCTGAGGCCATCACTAGTGGAGTTCCCCAGGGCTCAGTGTTGGGACCAGCCCTGATTAACATCATAATCAGTGATCTGGACAAGGGGATTGAGGGCACCCTCAATCAGTTTGTAGATGACAGCACATTGGCTGGGAGTGTTGATCTGCTGGAGGGCAGGAAGGCTTTGCTGAGGTATCTGGACAGGCTGGATCGATGGGTTGAGGCCAATGGTATGAGGATCAACAAGGCCAAGTATCAGGTCCTGCGCTTGGGTCACAACAACCTAAGGCAGCTCTAGAGGCTGGGGGAAGAGTGTCTGGAAGGTGGTTCAGTGGAAAATGATCTGGGAGTGCTGATTGACACTGGCTGAGCATGAGCCAGCAGTGTGTCCAGATGGCCAAGAAGACCAAAGGCATCCTGGCTTGGATTGGCAGTAGTGTGGCCAGCAGGACCAGGGCAGTGACTGTCCCCCTGTACTGGGCACTGGTGAGGCCACACCACAAATCCTGTGTCCAGTTCTGGGCCCCTCACTGCAAGAAGGACACTGAGGGACTGGAGTGAGTCCAGAGAAGGGCAACAGAGCTGGTCTGGAGCACAAGTCTCATGAGGAGCGGCTGAGGGAGCTGGGGGTGCTTAGTATGGAGAAAAGGAGGCTCAGGGGAGACCTTGTTCTCTACAAATACCTGAAAGGAGATTGTAGCCAAGTGAGGGTCATTCTCTTCTCCCAGGTAATAAGCAATAAGACAAGAGGAAATGGCCTCAAGTTGTGCCAGGAAAGGTTTAGATTGGACATTAGGAAAAATTTCCTCACTGAAAGGGTGGTCAAGCACTGGGACATGCTCCCCAGTGAAGTGGGGAGTCACCATCCCTGGAGATATTTAAAAGACATGTAGTTGTGGCACCTGGGGACATGGTTTAGTGGTGAATTTGGCAGTGCTGAGTTAACAGTTGGATGTGATGATTTTAGAGGTACTTTCTGATTTTATGATTCTATGTGTATTGTGGTATTCAGGAGCATTATCCACTATATTAACCTGAATTTTGGCAGAGATTTTTTCCAGAAACCTGTGAAACTTCTGCTAAGGACCATTACATTCCTAAGCTCTGTGTAACCTTTATTTTACATGCTTTCCAACTGACAAAAGTAGTGTGAGAGCACACCTGAATAGATGCAATTAAGAGCATCCAAAATGTACAGCTAATAAAAAGTCAGTGTAATGTGAAACATGAATTGCAAAAGCACAGATTTCCAGGCACCTAGTTTTCCTTTTTTTTTTTTTTTTTTTTTAAGCAATTTTAACCTGGTTTTGTTTGTATTTTGTTTCTTTTTTTGCCATCACAGCAAATACCACTTCCTCCTGAAATTATTTCTCAACCTTTTCCTAATTTCTCTTAGATTTCAGCTAGCACTTTTCAAACCTCAGCATACACTGTGTATAGTCAATCAAACATCTTTCAACTCAGTCTTTTGGTAAATAAGCTGCCTGCTAAAAATGCCCTTCTGTTTAGCACTGCTGCCAAGCAAGGGTAATAGAGGATTTGCAACAAATAATTTTTTGGAAGCAGAGAGGACTAGTTTACAAAAGAAAAGGAAGGTGTCAGGTTTCTTACCCTCTGGGTGGGCTGGGTTTCTTCGAATGTCATGCATTTGCAACTGCAATTTTGTAGACTTAAAGGAGAGCTTGGTCCTGATTTATGGTGGTGTTTGAACAGGATCAGGCCTTCAGTTTGTAAACACTCTTCTTTTTCCCCCTGTTTCTTTTTAAAACGTTGCAGGAAAACTGACAATGAGGAACAGTAGTTTCCAGCAAAAGGAAAGGGGAGAAGATTTCTTTTTTAAAGCCCAAATGACCCCAACTTTTATAAATCAAGATGTAATGATGAAATTGAGTGGTTAAGATTGTGAGAATTGTTCTGCCTGTATTATCTAACCATTTAGCTGAGTAGCCTACTGCAAACTGATGCTCATTCCTTGTGGTTTAAGAGATCAGTATGCTAGGAACATGACAAGGATTTTAGTCTGTCGCTGCTAGATCAGCAGTCAGAGCACTGCCAGGATGAGTGTCAGTAGCTGCATTTCTTCCCAACTCACCACACAGGAGCAGGTACCTACCTACCCAAGGAGCTCCTTAGAAAGCATGAAACAGGTCAGAGAGAAGCAGCATGGGGAAACCGCCCTGTACTTAGCACAGACTCCTGAAAACAGGTACATCAAGGGTAATTCAGTACCTTCCACAAGAATCATATTTGCTTCAAGTACTTGCTGCACTTCAGTAGAGAAATAACTGATGCATGTATGGTACTAAAAAATGTAAATGTACCAAACATGGTGTTTCCTTGATCTGTAAGATATATGCATAAGTATCCTTAACACTTCCTTTAGATATGTTGAAATACTAAACTTGAGTTAAAAACTTTATGTCATTAAGTAAAAACATCTTGAGTACTTTTATACCAGAACACATGTACAAATATAATACCCCTCTCACTCTTCTCTTACAGTAAAAAGTGAACAATACCCTTTTTTTTTTTTTCTAATTTACTCCCATGTGCCAGAAAGCAGGGTGAAGTTTTTTTCTGAAAGATTGGTTAAAAGTGATTCATTGTTAAGAAGCCTGTGATTGGTTGACTAAGATATTTATTTCCAGGAATAAATAGTTGTTTTTATTGCTGTGATCCAGTTTAATTTCGCTGTCCTGACAAATTATACAAAGCCACTGTAAACCTGTTTTAACCAGACTAATCCTTCAAATACCAGCTGTATTCAGAACAGCAAAGACAAAGGCCATAACCTACAAACTAATACAGAAGCATAAGGGCAATTGTGATTGACCTCTTCATTCTGCTCTGAGCTACCCTGATGATGTGATGCAGCTGCAGATGTATATCTGTGTTTTGTGGCTCTTGCCTTCACTGTAGATATGCTACAGAAAACATCTAGGACTTAACAGCAGCTTTGCATTACCAGAACAGCATATGTCAGCTAGGTTTGCTGTCTTACAGGATCCCTGCAGCGTACTCTGCTTCACTGTTTTCTCCCTTCCTCAGAATAAAATCTTGTGTATGATGTGGATTCATGGCCCACTGTGGCATACAGACATAAAAATGTACTTTTCCTGTATTCTGAACAGTACCAAGAACTATTAATACATGAACACATTGGAGAAACTGGTACAGCTATCCTGACAAAGACAAACCTCAACAACACTGATTTTGCTGAGAATTTGGAGGAGGATGAGAGAAGTAGTTAGGGAAGAGTTCTGTAAGTTGCATCTACTTCGAAATCTCTCCATTATAAACCTTCAGGGTTATAGCCAGGGCCTCTAAATTCCCCCCAAGTTTGTCTGTCTGGTGTGAAACAACCAAGCATTGTTGTAAAAAGCATCACCATTTGTACCTATTGCACTAATAGGTATAATTATGGTATAATGGAAAAATATCTTCCTTTTCAGAGAAAGTTGCAATTAAGATTTTAGACAAGACAAAGCTAGACCGGAAGACTCAGCGTTTGCTGTCTCATGAGATATCCAGCATGGAGAAGCTGCACCACCCAAATATCATCAGGCTGTATGAAGTGGTGGAGACACTCTCAAAACTGCACCTGGTGATGGAGTATGCAGCAGGTGGGGAGCTCTTCACTAAAATCAGTACAGAAGGAAAGCTGCTAGAAACGGAGTGTAAAATAATCTTCTCCCAGATTGTGTCTGCTGTGAAGCACATGGTAAGTTGCTCTTACGCAGGCATGTTGCCCCTCACTAGTCTTAGCAGATTTTGTGGGTGTATCTTTTGGTTTTCAACTAGTAGATTTACTGTTACCCAAGTTTCAGGCCCACATTTCTGAAAAGCAAAACAGCTGGAGAAGAGAATACCAGAGAGCTTGCACATCTACCTCGAGTTACTGCCTCTCTGTTAATAGCTTTTGGGAGGAGACTGAAGTGGGAACACCTGGTGGGTGTTCAAATCATCCCTTTTGCAAGTGTTCTGTCTGCTTTAAGGTGCCTGGGCACCAGTGAACAAAGCTTCATTTTTTCCCTCCACTTATTTCAAAACATGGGATTAGTCACTCTTCTGCTAGAACAAAGTGTTCCAGAGAGGCTTGTTAGGTTTGCAAACATCCAACTTGCTTATTAATGAACATAGGAGTCTGTCACGTAAAGACAGGCCATTCCTGGTCCTCACTTTAGCGTGAAGTTAACACCCAGCAAGTCCCTTCCCCTTTGCCTGGTCTTCAGTACCTGTACCTGGGATGATGCCATTTGTGTAGAGCCCAAAGCACCTTGTAAAGGCAGAAAGGAGCAATTAACTACTTCAATACCATGTCCTCTGAACCTTGCATAGTAACTACAGGTACTTCAAACAACAGCATGAAAACACGGAGGACTGTTCTACAACTTTGACAAGTAAAAGTAGAATTCGTTAAAGTTGGCTGAGAGTGCCCTCCGGCGGCTCATGTTTTCTTGCCACATAATAGCCTCTGGTGAGGTCAGAAGCAAGGGTGTTCCCAGGTCACTCACTCACTGCTCCTCTCTTACAGAAACAGTATGCATTTTTTATATGTTTTGACAAAATGATTGTATGTCCTGTAAGTGATGGATTAGCTCCAACACTTTTTCCACAGGACAGATACCCTGCAGCTACAGGAACTTAATTTACATTTCAAAATTACATCACACCTATTTCTTAGAATTAAACCCAGATTACTGAGCTGGCCAACCTCTTCACTTGTACACACAGACTTCTGCATAACATTTTATTTTTGTTAAGACATCAAATCCAGACTGTATAAATCCCATCTGACTGCTGCCAGTCCAAAACAAGAACAGAGGATCCCTGCCTGTTACTGACGTCAGTTGAAATAGGATGTCAAATGGTTTCCTTATTGCCTCCAGATACTGCACCTTGTTACTCCAGAGGGTAGGGCAGAGTGTGCTCAAACACATCCATTCCTTCTTGTTAGTTCAAAAATGACGCTAAACCCTTACCTAATCAAAATGGGTATGTTGTGACTAAAGCAGAACAAATTCAGTTTGAGTCCTTAGCTACTACTACCATTTCCAAGGGAAAAAAGTAGAAGTAACAGTGAATGTATTTATTTTAGCTTTTTAAAACTAGAAGACACCACTAAACTTGGTATCCTGCAACATGAAATACCATGAAGCCCAAGTCTGTGGTCCTTTTCTCCTGCCACCACCAGTTTCTCATAGGACATTAGATCACACAACACAATTGTAGTAACTTTCTTACTCTATCTGTGATTATGTTCACTCAGTGAACTAAATAAGCACTTATTTCCACAAGCTGTTACATGTAGTAACTGCAAAACCAAGTGTCGTGAACCCTGAAAAAATACTGATTTTGCACATGAAGATATCTATCTAGTCTTGTAGGATTAGCCATTCTGCCCTTGCAAATTTGCTTCACAAAAATACTTAGTATAGTTTGGGACTGCTGTTCTTAAAAAAATCCCAGCATCCTTCTTTTCCCCCTACTCAATTGGTTTTGTATCATTAGAGAATTAGGTTATATTTGTTTAATACTTTTTCAATTTTGTTGCAATACTAGTTTCTGACTTTGCCCAAGATAACTCCCCTTCTCCTGTGGGGTAACTAATCAATTAGGGGTAGCCATTGAGAACTTTCCAGTGAACAAACCAATACCAACTTCTCCTCTTGTCCTACAGCATGACAATAATATAATTCACCGGGACCTGAAAGCAGAAAACGTCTTCTACGCCAGTAACACCTGTGTTAAGGTGGGAGACTTTGGATTCAGCACAATAAGTAAAAGAGATGAAACTTTAAAAACCTTCTGTGGCTCTCCTCCTTATGCTGCTCCTGAACTCTTCCGAGATGAAAACTATATAGGCATCTATGTGGACATCTGGGCACTAGGAATCCTACTATACTTCATGATGACGGGTAGCATGCCATTTCGGGCAGATACTGTAGGCAAACTGAAGAAGTGCATTCTTGAAGGGACATACACTTTGCCTCCCTGCCTCTCAGAAAATTGCCAGAAACTGATAAAAGGAGTCCTTCAGCCCATACCAACCAAGCGATACTCCGTCAAACTGATTATGAACAGCGAATGGATGCAAGGCATACAGTTTCCCAAACCTTTACAGACATTTAAACTGGATCCTAAGTATTTATCAGACATCAGTACACTCAAAGAAGAAGAAATTGAAGTGAAAAATATTCTGGAAGATCTGGGAATCACAGAGCAGCACATTCAAAATAACCGGGGAAGAGATGCACGCAGCTCAATAACAGGGGTCTACAGGATTGTGCTGCACAGAGTACAGAAGAAAAGGGCACTTGAATCTGTTCCTATCATGTCCCACCCAGATCCCACAGAACAAGACCTGAGGAAAGCAATCCATTCTTACAGTGGGATTAAGCACACATCCAAGCTGTGTTCTATTTTATAAATTTGCACTGCAGACTTTATACTCAGCACATTTGACAGAGGGGATTATTCACTTTTCAAAGGGGATTATTGATTTTTCCTAAATTCTGGTGTTACATTTTTTTATTTGTAATTTGAATAAACCAAAAATGCCTCCTTCTTTGCATTTCTCAAGTCACAAGTGAAGCACTCAAACACCGAGCTCTCGTGCATTTGTTTGATCCTTGCTCCAGAGACATGGTATAGCCAGTGCAAGAACCCCAGTAATTGAAAGGATCATGAGTGGAGGTGATTGTTTAGTATAGATCATACTAGATCATACCACTGCATTTAACCCACTTGGAGATTCCTGGTACAGGCATGTAACAGCTAACTTCTGAAAAGCTGTATGTCAGCTTGACACAACTTTACCACTGCAAACCAGGACAGTTTTTGCACAGAACTAAATTTAAGCAGAGACCAGACCATAATCTAAACAATTGCAAATTCTTCTTTTGAACTTCCTCATCAAGATAGTTTTAAAAAAGCATTTTCTTTTAAGTAACAGCAATGCTGCTGTTGACCGCAGTTCTGTTTGTCATGATTCTGAAAGACAAATTAAGATTCAGTGCATATGTGGTTGCAATTCCTAATGCCTGACTGGTTGGACTACTATCAGCTAACCTTCTGACCCCTTCCACTACTTGCATGATTCTGTCAGTTGGGAACTGCTTCGACTCATTGCACTTCAATAAAGAAAGATTTAAGTGTACTCCAAAATTCATGTAGTTTTAAATTCTTGCTGTAGCACTTGTTACCAGTAGCTGAAGGCAACCAGCAGCAAAATCCACTTGTATCTGCTGAGCATTACAGGCTCACTCCTGCCACGCTGCTTTGGCAACCAAAGCTGGAACAAAGATGATTTTGACACTTGGCCACTGCAAGTTAAAGTTGGATAGGCTGACACCAACAGTTGTTCTGAGCATCACCAAGATGTAGATGCTCGAATTTTCAGCTTTAATTGCTGATTTTATACTTTCACCTTCAACAGCATCAGCTCCAATGCAATCCCTGAACAGGGACAGCTGACCTGCTTAAGCTAAGACATAGAGCCTGTATGATTTCAGTTAAGGTAAGATACCTGACAGAAGGTTTACATAGGTAGAGCTGGTGCTTTCAAATGTTAAGGGCAGGATGCCTTACCTATTATGAGTGCTGATGGGACGATTAGTTGATTTTGGAAGGACTAATTAATTTAAATGAGCAACAGAATGAGTCTGAAAAGCCACTCCTGGGAAACTGGACTCAGTGAGGCTCAGGTATGTACAAAGCAAGAACCAAGCCCCCTTTGCAGATTTTCTGAGGGGGATAAAACAATACCATCTTCTGTAAGACAGTAATAAAGATTAATTCCATTTCATGAGGTGGGGATTAATTCCTCTGCTATAAACAGTTTCCATATGAAGCATTTTAAGTTATCTTGAGACATAGCCCTGATGGAGTGGTTTTACACCAGCCTAAGTAACCCCTTTGTTTTGTTGGGAATGACACAAAGAAGAGAGATCCAGAATATCCACACAGCCTGTGAACCCACAACTTCAGGTTTTTACAGAGCCAGTTTCCTCTTTCTTTCCTGTTGAAAATAAAGTGTCCTGAAAACCCAACAAGTCAGCACTACTCCAACAGGTTTCAAATATCTCAAACTTTATTTTAATAAAGGATCAGCCTCACAGACCTGGGAGGTCTCTGCTAGTAGCTCACTTCTTGGTTCGTCCACTGCCAGCAATGGACTTTGTTCCATGACAGTTTGTTTTCCTGGTGCCAAGATAAGTTTCATGAGGGCAATCTAAACCAAAATACTTGCAAACACTATCATCATGCATCATTGCTCCATCATTTTTAGCAGAACAAACAGATTAGTATTCATCAATTTATATTAAACAACTATTTTATCAAGGCTTGACCGCACAAATACAGCAAGTTATCAAGTCCTAGTGAGTGACAGGTAATACAAACACTTCATTACACACACAAAAAAATTGTGATTAACAGAGAAATAATTTTTTGCTACTTTATATTAGATAATGTGGCTTTGTAGAATTAGCAAAGAAATAAACTCAACAAAACTTAATCTGTACATTAGCTCAATTTAAATATATATATCTATATATATAGATATAGATAGATAGATATATATATTACAGGCTTAAAAGGCTCATGTCGTAGTTCGTTTCCAATCTGGGCTTTAAAAATCTACCAGAATGGGCTCCCCATTACCACTGTAAATCTACCACTGGCAAAACGGATAGCTTGTTGAAAAAAAAACCAAACTAAAACAAAAGAAATAAAAGATGCTAGTCTACAGTATTAACAGTAGTGAGAAGGACTTCAAGGTACAAAGCCAAATTCAAAGTTAGAAATAGTCTTTTGGAAATGTATTATATAAAGACTAGTGAGAGGCCAGAGTTCTGGACAAACTGATGAAGATGACTCTCTTCCTTTGTTTGCCAATTACAACAGCTCCATAATGTCTAGAAGTTTTTTTTGAAAATTCTGCTGCCTTGGATACTTCTACTTAACAATCCAGAAAGGTGCCAAATCAATGATCCCATTTCTTTAGAAGAAAAAATTTACTACCTCCCTTCTTTGTCCTCTTTCCTCCCAGGCTGCTGTGACTTGCAATGCAGGTATAAAACACATAATATGGATGCTAGGAGAAATTACATAGTAACTAACCCAATGGATAACAGAGTTTCTTCCAAGAAAACCACTTGTCAACCTAGCTGTTCTTGATCCGGTAATTTTGAAGGGAAGAGAGATTCCATTCCAACAATGGATGTTACTTGGTTCTATACCTTTCCCAAAGCGATGGGGTGATGGGAGGCAGACTGGGAGAAGAAAGGGAAGGTGATAAAGTGAAAGAGAATTGCAGTATTCAGAAGACTGACTGCTTATTGTCAAGGCACTGAGAACCCTAACATTAAAAGCATGGACTAGTTTGCACACACTTGAGTACTAGTAGAAGTTAACAGTGTAGGTTTCAAGTCATTTTACATGGAAATAGCAGGCAGAAGATTCCTTTTTTTTTTTTTTCTATGTACAAAGACCTTGTAATAGACTACAGCTACTTCTCAGCAATTAAAAAAATTCAGACACCTTAAGGAATCCACAGAGGACCTAGCAAGTCCCTCTATCTCCAATATACTCCTGATTTTAGTGTTCTGAAAATACTTTAAAATCAGTACACCGTATTATGATGATTTTTTTCAAGGAGCTTAAACAGGTTTTTCATGCTCCAATGAAGTACTAGTGTACACTGAAACTTCAGCATTACTGCAATCCTTTTTCTCTCTCTCTCACTCTACCCTCACACCTTGTTTCTTTCCCCACCTCACAGAGGTATCTTAATGCTCCCCATTGGAAAGGGCAACAGTAACGCCTTCAGTTTCTGTTGTTGCAGGGATTCTTGGCACTTTCTTAGCAGGGCTTGGGATGTGCTAAGAAGAAGGGAAAAAAAACATTAAATACAGATTTCCAGTTCACATACATTCATACTTCATGGCTAGTCCAACTCTCAAACAACATTCATGCTACACTGGACGGCTTGGCCTTAAGTCAGTCAAATCGGTCATGCTTCATGCAAACAGATTGTGTGAGAGGAGCCAGTTTTGTTCTTGTTTCGTTCTTGTGCAGTTTCATTCTCTTTATGATGAAATGTACTTTCTTAAAATCCCATGTTCAACTCTTTACTTCTGGCTTGTATGTTAGGCACGTTAACAAAGTATTTAATATAACTCGTTAAACCACTTCCTCTTAACATACATGCACATGCTAAGACAGACATGTAAATGGTTCCACCATTTACATCAAACTTTGAAAGAGTGCCGAGTGTTCACCTCATGAACAATGCCTGGGTGCACAACTCCAACTCTTGCCTCCAGAGGTCCATCACTCAGGAGTGGGCGCCGGGCATAGGTTCTCCTGTGCTTTTCATCCACGCGCACGAGGTACCAGGTTCCTTCAAAGAGATCCTCTACTGAGCACTGTGGAATATAGTTGGCTGTAAAAAAGGGAATAACAGACTGTTAGTTGTTTCCTGGTGAGAGTTTTACTCAACACAGGCCTTTGCAGTTTGAATGCACTAAGACAGAAAAAAAACAATTCTGGATTTTAGTTCAGCCACATAGGGCCAGTGAAGACAAACTACTCAGAAGCAGAAAGGGTTGGACATTTCCTTCGTTCTACACTCTGATAATTTAAAGTCAGCTGAAATAACTGATGAGCATTTTGCTGTAGGACTAGGAATGATTTATATTTATGAAGTTGTTACCCAAATGGTGTGTTTCCTGTCTGATCTTCATGTTTTCAGCAAAGACATCAGGTGCAATACACTTTCTTGAGTCAAGTCTTGCTTTGAGATCAGAAAGGCTGGCAGTTATTCTGTCCAGTGCAGAACCTGCAATACAGAACCATCGTGTAAGTCAGAACCAGTGCTGAGAACTGCACAGCAGGACATTAACATTTAAAATCCATTTGAAGTGCTTTGCATTACAGAATCTCAACTGTTAGTCATTTAAAAGTATTCCCAATTACCCAATCAAAACATTAACGGAGTTTGAAGAATATTATTTGTTCAAGGAGACACAAACATTCCCTGGAGCTAGAACACCCTCAGTTTGGCAATGATGTCTTTAGGCATTGCTCTGCAGGTTTTATGATGCTGGTGGGTTGTGTAATAGTGCACTGAGCTGTGCAAGGGAGGTGGTTAACACCTCCTCACGTCACTCACCAGGAGTGGCATCCTGTGTGACCCTGATGGAATACAGGGTAGCAGCAAAACCAGAGCCATAGGAGAACACACTGATTCTCTGTCCTGCCAGCTGCTCTGGGGAGTACCTGCAAATCAAACAACAGCTTTTTAAAGTGAGAATTAAGCCCAGGTGTCACTTTGAAATAACTAGAAACTGCAGCTAGCTTAGGAAAAGCAGCCAGCAAATCATATTGTCTACAATACACATTTACCTATGTGCATAAATGCTGACTTTTAAAAACACAAATTCAGATACTGTTATGTGATGAGTTCCAAAGCTGCCTAAGCAACACAGAGCTGAGAAATGCACAGAAGTATGACCATCTAGAAGGCAGCCAGTTTTCATTCTTAAGCGACCTAAAGCCTAAAATGAACAAACACATCTTGGAAGGTAATGTCAGAATAAAGAAAAAGCGATCCAGGAAGAGTGGTTTAATTTAAACTTAACATGATTTTGTAAAAGGCTGTCATTGCAAAAAAATAATTAAAAAAATGTTAAATGCTAATTTAATTTGGTTTTGGTCATAGTGAGACAAAGAAGACATTCTGATTCTCTTTTCCACTGCAGGCATTTTTCTAGGGGGAGGGAAAGGGGAAAGGTTGGGGCTGAGAAGAGACATCGCCTCACAAGTAAGATCCTACTTTGGAAGGCACTAAGCAGCTTCTGACACATTTTCAGTCTGCTTGTCACTTGAACTCAATGTGTGTGCAGAATAGTTTTTTAACTTTAGTCTTTCTGCTCAAGGGAATCTCGTAGGAAAAGGTTTGCTAGACAATGGTTTTACAGAAGTCTTTCTAAAGCAAAAACCTTTTATGTCCTTATTCATAAACAGCTATGACTTTTTTCCAAATTTTATGCTTACTGGGCTAGAAGAGAGGCAAGGCAACCATAGACTGAAGGGGTATACATATTTCCATTCTGATTGGACACGAGTAATGAAGCTTTGGTTTTCTGATTGAAGAGCTCTGCACTAGCTTTCATGAAAGCTTTTTCCACATCTCTGTCAAAATATGTATCTTCAAGTTTTATATCCCTATTAAAAACAAAACAAAAAAAGAAGTTCAGAAACAGTTACTAAAATAGCAAAAAGTAAAAACACACCTTGGATGTGTAACAGAGTAAGATTATGTGAATAAAGGAATACAGCAGCCATTCTCACCTGAAAGCTTCCAGACCACTGAAAACACCATTCGCTGTTTCTGGGTTCTGGTCACTGAGAAAGTCATTCAACAAGAGTCTAGCCACGGATTTCTGTACCAGTTTACAGTATGGAGAATGAAAGATCATGAATCCAAAGTCATTCAAGGTGAAACGTCTGTCTGTCCCCTCTGGAAGTAGCAGAAGTGTTGTGTTACAACCTATGTTTAGTACTCCCTTCAACTATGAAAATAAAGCAGGGAGGGAGCTGGCAGGATACCAGTCATCGTAACATGTCAGCATACAAGAGACACTGAGTAACACCAAATACTGCTGTCAGGTGCATTTAAAACACTGACAGTGCTTCTACTTAAAAATAAATTCCTTACTATCTTTTGCACCAGCTAACAATGTTTGCTCTTATTCTAGAATAAAGAGATATAAGCTTAGCAGAATCTCTACTCAGCATTCCGACATAATAATCTGTCATTTAACTCTCTTCACGCCTATGCCACTTGGGTGAAGCAATTACTAAACATATTGGATTAAAAAAAAAAGAGTATTGTTACACAACATTTAAATATTAATCTAAATTTCTTATAAGCCTGGGTGGAGGTGGGTAATAGCATGCTTTTGAACAAGATAGTATACCTTACACCAACACATGCCTGTAATTACAGACTGTCAGGAACTTAACCATGTGAGAACAGAAGTAAGCAATTTCTTACAAGAGAGAGCAAATATTTCAATCACATCAGAACGCACAAACATGAAGAGACCCATAGAATAGTCTTTAGATCAGAATCTAAAACTTGAAAATACATTGTCTGTGTAGTTACACATTCCAGCACTTGCCAGATACTGCAGTACCAGCAGGAGAGGCTACGTACCCTTCTGCCACTGGGCATGGATTTTGTTGCGATAGACAGTATAGCAGCGATCCAAAGCACTGAGGTAGCACTGTATAGAGAGTTTGCCATCCACCACAGGATATTCAGAGAGCATATCTGGTTTGTAGAAGTCATAGGCATGCTGCATGTGGGTTCCACGCAACCCTGGTGGGCAGAAATTGACAAAAGTTGAAAACTGCCTTACTCAGCTGCTCCCAGTCAACTGGAACACAGCACACGTACGGAAACAAGCAGTTCTGGCCCCCCATCAAGCAGGTTTTCATAGCACCCTTAGGCAAGGTTTCACACAGTTCTCTTGCTTGTTAAGTACAGTAGGACTGAGCATGACAAACGAGCAACAAAAGACAGTCATCATACTGTCCTGGAAGCAGAATGTTGTGTTATTTCAGCTCTAGTCCACTCTGCCAATTTTACTGGAGAATTCCCAAGGAAATAAACAGATAGAACCATCTCTAGTTGTTTCCTGCTTCATCCTATAACAGGACTTGGCTGAGTTAGCCCAGAGCAGGAGGAGACACAGAAGAATTTCTAACATTAGTGGGAGTTAATCCACCACTCCAGCGAGGCAAAAAACAGGGAAACAGGCTTCAGAACAAATCTGCCTGAACAGTGTGTGTCCTCCCACAGCACTAACCTCTCTCAAAGATCAAGGGTGCATTTGGACCAACCAGCATGGCAACAGCACCAGCCCCACCAGTCGGCCTGGCATTCCCAGAGGCATAGACAGCGATGTCTCCAGCCACCACGAGGGCATAGCGTCCTGAGAAAAACACACAGGAAAAACCGTGAGAAGCAGCCAAGCGTCTGGCATGTCTTAACATCCATCAGCAACTTTTAGACTTTGGTTATTGAGGAGATGACACCAAGATTAAAGGGATCTTCAATCCTGACTTTTTCCCCCAAGTTTTTATTTTCTGGTAATTGCCAAAATTTACATGAGAACAGCAATTCGTAGCTATGTCATTGTTCTTCTAGTGGCAAATGCCCACAGCATTTAAGAAAAAGACCAGAATAGAAAAAGTTTACCCTCTGGGTTTCATATGGTTAGACATGAACGCTGTCACTGTAAGGCAGACTGATGTAAGGATGATGTAACTTTTCAAGAAATGACCATGAACTTACCATCCCAAGAACTGGACTCAATCCAATTAATAGCATTAAAAAGAGCAGCAGTGCCTCCATAGCATGCATTGGTGGTGTCGATTCCTTCTACATCTGTGTTACCAGATTCTTCAAACAGCTGCATCAGGACGGTCTTCACAGATTTTGATTTATCAATTATGGTCTCCGTTCCAACTTCTAATCTCCCAATACAATCATAGGAAAGGTTGTTCCTCTCCATGAGCTTCTGGACCACAGTCAAGCAGAGAGAGTTGATATCCTCCCGGTCGGAGCAGAACCCCATCCTGGCCTGGCCTAGACCAATGGTATACTTCCCAGCATCCACACCATCGTACTTCTCCAGCTCTGTCTGGTCAACATACTGAGAGGGAAAATATATTTCCAGTGCCACAATTCCCACATCTTTGGGCCAACAGGATTCAGCATTCACTGGAAGAGACCCAGGCATCGTGGTAGATCTTTAAGAAAAAAAAAAAAGAAAACCACAAAACCAGGTGATTTATTCACATTCATTTTGAGGGAACTACTTTCAGTTTCTGTAGTTTTATGTAAAAAGTTATACTTCATGTATTCTGCAAGGTCATTTGCAAAAGGCATGCCTTTGCCTCTGGTGAAACTTTGATCAGAGCATTCAGTAAACATCATTAGGAGTTTTGTAACGTTTTTTATTAAGTACTTTCAAGTGAAAATATAAATTTCAGCCCCAAAGATGAAGAGACGTAGGTTAAGCCTAAATTATCTTCCTAAGGCAAAACACACACTTAGTAAGTGTTAAGTGTTTGAGAAATTAATGCTCATTATTTTACTTCTGCTTATATGCAAAGTCTCGATTTTGCGCATAACAACCAAGCCAGAGACACTGACATTTTTTTTTAATGTTGCTAGTCAAGAACTTAAATTGAAAACTTATCCTTACCAGAAAATCACTACCTTTAAACAGACCAGGGCTTTTCAAAATTGTTTTTAGTTTTAAGCAAAGTGACACAGGTCACTGTGTTTTGTTTATACTTGCAACAAAGCTGAATTGTTTCAGAGTGGGGTTTTTTTGTTTTATGTTTGGGGTATCTTTCGGCAGGAGGTAGGGGAGGTGTTTTGTATAGTCCTTGGGGTTTTCCTGTTTGTTTTCTTCAAACATACTCTAGTGTTTCAGCATTCCGGAACACTGGAACTCCCAACACCGAGCCTGGAGGAATATTTCACAGGCTAAGACGAGATGAACACACAGTGTTCTCCCTGAGACACCGAGTAGTTTCCTTGTTTTAATCCCATGACTTTCCCGTCACCACACCCGAGGACATATTACACTCCAGGACATACTACACTCTATTCCTTCAGCCCCACCTCTATTACACAGAGGCACCATCCTCCTGTGCCTTGCCTTCCATCCTTAACGGAGCCCTTGTCCCTTCCCTGCCGAGCTCCAGGCACCGCTGCACTGACTTACCCGGCTTCTTCCATAAAACCACGATGAGCTGTATAAAGGAATAAAGAACGCCCCTAAAGCAAATATTGCTTTAAGCAAAACCACCAATTTCGTCTCGTTTGTGCCCGCTACTGCCGCCCTCGCCGCCTCAAGGTTATCCATACCCCAGCCGAGAGCCCGCCGGGAGCCCCAGGAATGGGCCCGGAGGGGTCACACCGCGTCCCTCCCGCAGCGTGTTCCCGGCACAGCGCGGGGCCCGGGCGCATTCCCGCCTTCTTTCCCTGCTCTCCGCTCCCACCGCCGCTGCCGGCCCTTACACGGGGCGGAATCCCATGGTCGGCTCCCAGCGCCCCGATCCCGGCGGAATGCGCGTGCGGGCCGCGGGAGGCGCGCGTGCGCCGGGAATGGCCACGCCCTCCCGCCTCAGGGGTGAGGGGACGGCCGAGAAGTGCCGAGATAGTGCGGTTGGCTTCACCACCTTGCGTGAGGCGAAAACCACCCCCGACAATAAGTAAATAATAATAAAAAAAATCACCAACACCCAAAATTCCAGTTTGGGGAAGTTTCCTGCGGTTTTGTTTTGGTTTTTCTTTTGGACAATCCATGGCCACACCCTACCCCTCGCTACTATTTGCATGGTGGAGCGGTGCCATATCCTGCTTTAAATTATCCTGACTGCAAAAAATCCCCAAAACCCAACCCCTCCCCAGACATTATTCCTGCCTCCAGGAAGAGCTGTTGGGCAGGATTATGGATTTGTTGTCGCACAGCAGCAGGTTGATGCTGTTGGAAGTGGAGCAGCTGATTTGCTAAAGCCACAGCCAGGGGAGGGAGCAGCGTGGTGGTCCCCAGGGCCCGCAGGAGCTGCGGGGCAAGGTCACATCCCCTCTCATGCAGAGAGAGGTAATGTCACATCCCCTCCCAGCAGCACCATGAGCCAGGTACACACATGGCCAGGGGTCACGGAGCAGCACTGGGGTATGAAACTTGGCTCTGTTTTACCTCAAATCTGCACAGCCACTGTTGGGGAGGAGGATGCTGCTTTTCGGCTCCCATATGAATGCAGACACACCACCCACAGTGAGATCCCAAGATAACTGCTGGGAAAAGGGCTCTGGAGTTCAGCTCTTTCTGGCACAAAATACCTCATTATCTTTCCAAAGGATTTTTTCCAAAAGGAAATACCAGCTGCTGCCAGCTCAGCAGTGTCTGGCTGCCACCTTGAGGGTGAGCCCAGACCAGAGCTCACTCCTGCTCCAAGAGCCAGAAAGTTGAAAGTTGGAGGCTGCAGAGAATCTCAGAGGGTTCATTTTATTTAAGAAGTATACAAAAATAATTGAATGGTTTGGATTGGAAAGGACCTTGGAGACCATTTAGTTCCAACCCCCTGGGGCCAAGGGCAGGGATGCCTTTCATCAGACCAGGTTGCTCAATGTCCCATTCAGCCTGGTCCTGAACACTTCTAGGGATGAGGCATCCACAGCTTCTCTGGGCAACCTCTTCCAGTTCCTCACCACAAAGAATTTCTTCCTAATATCCAATCTAAACCTACTCTCTTTCAGCTGGAAAACATTCCCCCTAGTCCTGTCACTACATGCCCGTCCAAAAAGTTCCTCTCCCCCCCTTTTTTTTTTTTTAAGTAAGCTCCCTTTAAGTACTGAAAGGCTGCAGCAAGGTCTCCCCAGAGCCCAAGAGGAATTCTACTGTTGAGAGAGCTAAGGAAAAACAGTGTGCTTTGTACTTGCTCCTTACAGAGCTCTGAGATCCAAAACTGGCATTTAACTGGCTGCAGTTCTCTTACCAGAAAACTTTGTGCAGAAGACAACTAGAGAGAGGGTCTTTCTATCACATTCCCATGGCTCACCAAATACTAAGCTCCCCAGATACTCCTAACAGGGCAGCAGTCTGGGCTACTGGGCTGTATTGCAGTGAGAAGCACTGCTTTATGAGCGTGCTCTGATCACTGAAGGAAATGGGACGTATGGCATCTTACATCAGTTACTCATTACAGAAAAAAAAAATGTGTTTACTTGGTTTAAAACAAGCAGCCTTTTGTCCTCCTGGTCAAATAGCAAACAACATCCCATCATTCAGTTTTTACTGAAAACTAAAACTCTTTCAGAAGTATGATTTCTTTTAAAAGACCAACAACCCCAAATGCTTTGATATAAATCAGAAACCTGCTTTGTTTTGTGTCACCTTAGGATTTCATTGGGAATGAACAAAAAGCATAAGACAAGCCATTGCTTTCCGCTGGCGTTACCAGAACATGTTCTCCCACAACAATTGGTGGCATTCATTGTCTTTCTTAAGAATTTGAGCATATTATGTCAATAATTTGACTCTTTTAATTCCTGCCTAAATTTTTAATTTCAACAGAACATTCTACTCAAAGTTCGAAAACAAGCCCCGGCCTTCTTTGCTTCAAGTGCTGCCTTTGGCTCTGGAGAACCGGTGGGAGGGACCGTGCTGGTGGCAGCCCCGGGTTGTGACATCACTGCCTTGTCCCCGCACGGCTCCTGCCACCAGATGCCGCTCCTCCGCCCAGACCGCGGTGACATTCCCGCGGGACGCTCAGCTCCGGGCACCCCCGTGGGATGCTCGCCTACCTGTGGGCGCCGGGAAACGGATGAACCGCGCAGAGCCCCACACCACAGGGCCAGACCCTCGGACCGAGCCGTGCTGTCCCGCCCGCGGGGTTGGCGGCACATCCGACACCGGGGCTGCGTCAGCAACACGGGCGGGCGCCGGGATGCCCACATCCCTGCGGCAAACGCCATTGGGAAGGAGGGCGGCGGCATCCCTGGGAGCAGCTCCAGGCTGCCTCTACCCGAAGGGCGGCGGCGAAGGCAGGGGGACGCTCTCGCCCCGCCTTTCCCGGTCTGGGAGGGCGACTCTGTCGCGACACTGAGAGGCGATGGAGGGACACACCGAGGGCTTCTCGGTGGCCCCGAGGCGGGGGCAGAGCCCAGCATCATCCACCCACCGCAGCTTACCCAGCTAGGGGCTTCCCCCGTGGGCAGCGGCCGGGATGCCTGTCTCGGGATGCGGCTCCTTCGGGAGAGGCCTGGTTGCCCGTGCTGGGGGCGCCGCACGCCACCCCAGGGGCTCTGATACTCCCAGATGCTCCAGACAGCGCCTGGCGCGGGGTTCCGGCTGGCACCGACGTTAGGACACCATGACACGCCTTTTTGGGGTATTTTTTGTTGGTTTGGCTTTTTCTTTCTTTCCTTTTCTCCTTTCCTTTTTGTTTCGTTTCCTCCTTTTCCCCCCCGCTTTTGTTATCTCCCCCTCCCTCCCCCCCGCCGCGTTGCAGGCTCTGCTCCAGACACATCCCCTAAAAACACTTCTCCCAGCTGTGCCGACCCGTCCCCAAGCCCTGCCTGCGGCTCCCCAGCCCCGCCGCCCCACGCGTGCTTCCCCACACACGGCTCCGCAGCCCCTCGCCCCCGAGGGCCTCCCTCTGCGTCCCGAGCCGCGCTCACCCCTCGGAGGCGACAGTTCCCGGTGTGACTCCCGGCGTGGATCCCGGCGTGGCTCCGCACTCACTCAGCACAGCACCGGCGACCGCGCGGCCCCTTTAAGCAGTCGCACCGCCCGCCGCCCGGCGCGCGCCTTGAGTGGCAGCCCCGCTCACCAATCACGGCTGCGGCCGCGCCGGGCCCCGCCTCCCAACAGGCTCGCGGCGGGCGGGGCGGGCGGGGGGCAATGGCGTGAGAAAGTGACGTAGCGTGGGCAGAGGGCGACGCGCCAATGGGGACACGGCAGAGGCGGCGGGCGCCCAATGGGAGCCGAGCGCCGCGCTGGCGAAGCCAATGGGAGCGCGCGGCCGACCGCGGGTGAGGGTAGGACGGGCGCGGACCGCGCTCTAGGCTGTTGCCCGGCAACGGGAGTGTCCGCGTGCCCTGGCCGCGGCCTCTCGGGGCATCCCGGACACGGAGCATCGCATCGCAGACCCGGCGTGTCCCGGCCCAGGAGCATCCCGGCCCCTCCGTGCCCCGGCGCCGCCGTGCCTCGGTCCCGGGACTCGCACGGGGCGCTACCAGCAGAATTGCCTCACGGAGGATGTGATGAATGTGATGATGAATGCAGCGCTGCCCTGCCCTGGAGCTTCCCGTCACAGTCTTGTCCCAGATAGTTAAATCCGCGGTGTGTCAAGCTGCACATCACGGGCTAGCCGCTGCCTAACAAATTGGCAATTAGCTAATGTGCGTGTTCGCCGTACCAGCCCCGCGTGCCTCCGGGCCGTGCCATGATTTATATCCACCGAATCCATTGCCATGATTAAGATCCGCCTAATCCATTGCTGCACAGGCCACGGGGCATCCACAGAGAACGGGGAGCACAAACCTCTGCTGCCTATGGGAAGTTGCTTGACAGAAGTCAAACACAAATGTTACAGCCTGGATAACTAGGTTGTAAAGCCCTGCTCAGGTCAGGGAAATGGTACTTCCTTGGCAGCTGTCAGGCTCTGTGACATCTGATTGCTGCAGCTAGCACAGGCCACCACCTGACACCTCAGGGTGTTAAACCACCATGTTAGGGGCAGGTAAGAATACTGCAAAGGAAAGGGAAAAACTATCACTGAAAGTGCTACCTCCTGTCCTGTTTGTTCAGTCTGTTTTGAACTTGTGACTGTTCTGCTCCTGTCATGCAAAATCATCACAGATTTGTCATATAACTCTCTTGAGACGAGTGAGAAATACTACTGAGAAATTGAGAAAAGTTTTGATTGCACATGTTACCCTGCAGTCTCCTGATAAGCTTGTGCCAGTCTGTGTAGAAGCCAGTTCCACTTGGTGTTCTGAAAAAACATGTTGACAAAATGCAAACTTGGTATGTCATGGCTTAGTAACATCATGTAGAGATGCTGTTACCTCCTGTGCCTACAGACCAAAAGGACTTGTTAGGAAAGTTCATCTTCTGTTCCAGGAATCTAAGACTCCAGTTGCTTCTTCTTTTCCATTCCTACCATAAAAAAACCCACAAAACCAAAAAACCAGAATGAGATCTGTGTCCTTGTTCTAGATGTCAAAATGGGTTCCTAATACCATTATGTGCTTTGGTGGCAAAAAGTTTCTTGACATGGGGAAGCTTGAACTGTCCTGGCTCTAGGGAACAGGTGCTCAGGGTCAGATGAATCAGTCCATCTCACTGAGTTTGTGGGAGCTCATTTGAGGGCTGCAAGTGCCCCTTGGAGCTTTGCAGCCCCTTCCCTGCTCCCTGGGGGCTCAGCTACCTGTGTACAGGGCTGGCTCTGCTCCAGCCTGCTCGTGTAGGCTGGGATGGGGCTGTACTGGAGGGAGCAGAGTGACAGCAAGGTGTGAGGAGCCTCCTGGGCGGCCTCTCTCCCTTCGCTTGGGAGCCCTGTTCAAACCTGGGCCTTTGCCTGGAGGGTGCCACCAGTGTACCTGTGCCTGGCTTCGACCTTTGCTGATCCTGACCCACTGACTTTCCAGCTTCAGCTCAGACCTACTCATCTCCACAGATTTGCCTGGAAACTTGGACTCTTGGTTGATCCTTTTTTACCGTCACTGGCCCTGCTCCACGTGTTTGTTTGGGCACTGTGGGAGCATGTCCTTGGTGAGGTCACTGCCCTACCTGCTGCCTTGTTGTGTCCAGCTCTGGGGTCACCTGCCCTTCCTGCTCCCTGACACCGTAAATCTGCTCACCTGTGAGCCTGCACTTATGTGGTGGGTTTTTTATGACAAATGTTATATTTGCTTTCACAACTGTGAAGTCTGAATTGGGTTTTGTAATTTTTTTTGTGTGTGTATAGTCAACAATAAATGCAGATGTAAAAAGCAATCTTCTTTGTTACATCTTAACAGATCTGATTAAAAAAAAGCTGCCAAAATTACTAACTGCTAATTAGCTTGGGGAGGTGATCCATATTATTGCTTTCTTTTCTGTGGTCTAGATATCTCTGCCAGGTAGGTAAAGACTTACCTGGTCTCTATGCTGCTAAAAGCAATGTATTTGCCTCTTCAGAATGTTTATGGATCCAGATGCTAATTTAAATTTATATCTAATCCAGATGTCCCCCTCTTGCAGACTAGTTGGATGACTAGTTCTTTATAGCCTAAGAAGTAAAAACTACTCTTTCTTATTAATCAGTACACTTTATTTTATAATTGTTGTCAATAGCATTATTCTTTTTATTCAGCTTTATGAGACTATTGCTTTTCCTGCCACTGAGTGTATTACAAGGGAATACTTACAAAAAGAATTACAAATGTTTCTTCACAAGAAAGGATATGCCTATACTCCTGTTGCAATAGACTACAACTGTTTTGTATTCATTTATCATAAAGATTGCATTAATATCATTAAAGTTGCTGGTGAATCTTGTTCCAAACCTCTTAGGTAATTAATTATAGTCCTCTAAGCAAATTGTGCTCCAGACATGTGATGGTACTATTTGCAGCCCAGCTAGTGAGAATGCAGGTCATTTCCCTTTCATGGCTCTAGAGCTCAACCAGTCTGCCCAGGGAGATTTTTAGTCAGGGCTGAATTTGTTAATTTGTACTAATGCACCAAAATGAATGCTGCACTTCAGTAGCCTTAGAACAGGAAACCTAAGAAAAGACTGGTTCATTTAATAAAGATGGTATTACCAGAGACACTCAGCATGACTCAGAATAACCTTGGAGCAGAAACATGCTCAGATGGTGCTAGTGGGAGCACACATTCTCTTCCTCTGTTAAAATTCAGGCTGTTTTGATAAAAGAGGAGTTTGAATTTGAGTTTTTCTCAACGCTTTTAAGCTATGTAAAAGTGGGTGGGAACTCCTAACCTGATACTGATTTGAAAGAAAAGTGTTTGCAATCTGATGATTCACCTTCTAGTTTAAAGCCAGAGTATAAATTCGGGGTGCTGGTTTTGTCTCAATAGATCCAACAGTTTCTTTGCTTCTGCTTAGTAGTTCTTAAGCAATGCTATCTGTAACGTTGTTTTAAAGCCTCCTAGAGAGATAGAGATTGTCACATTAGGTTAATAACTCTTAAAATAAGCAAAAAATCCAGATGATAATAATCTGTTAAGCTCTTTCTTAAAACCCTTTAAGAGTGCATTTGTTGGAATTTTCAAGAATATTTATTACAAGCCTAACTCGGACTTAATTCAATGGAAGTTACACTTCTAAGCCACTAAAATACTCACTGGGGTTTTTAGATGCAGCCAACTACATCTTTAGGCACCTGAATCCATTGGAAAGAGAGTTATATCCAGCATTTTCAGGGAAAACAAAGTAATGTGCCCTAACAATCTCTTCTACAAAACAAGATGTTGAGATGACTTTACTGAAAAAGGCATTGATTTTATTTTTTGCCAAGTACAGAATAGCAAAGGTCAAAAATAATGCTCAGGGGCAGAGAGTGTGAGGTCACACAAATGAAAGTTTGGAAACGGGAAGGTTTTTCTTCTACATATGTGTGTTAGGGTTCAGGGATAAGTGAAACTGTACAAGACAGTAGATCTCTCTCAAGTGCTGTTTTGATATTTCATATACCAGTATCAGGGAAGAAAGTTTTTTTAGATCGAATGACTAGTGAAAGTTATTTCTAATTCAATTCCCAAAAGGATGCACAGGAACTCAGATTTGAAACACAGTTGGTAGTGGAGAGTGGCCTTCTATCATCTCATAATCATCTCAGTTTGGTCTACTGATTCCAGGATAACATGATAGAAGACAACACCCAATCTGAAGAAGTGGGAAATTTAAACAAAAATATCAAAGCCTGTATTTTAAAGTAGGTCCAGTAAATGCAAATATTTCAATAACATTTGAGTTGGGGTTCTGGCTGAGTCTTAAAATATTTGTGACGTTGTATCAATTACAGGTTTTAAAAGTTATAAAAATGCATTTAAATCATACTTGGCTGGTTCTTTATGATATGTGTAAGAGGAGAAACTGCAGTAGTGTTATAATTTCAAATACAGATCGGGAATTGCTGAACAGACAAGAATCAAAGATTTGGGGGCCAGGAAAGCTGACAGTGCAAAGACAAGTCATCGTCTAGTATCTGTACTGCTTTTGAAACCAGAGAGACAACTGCAGCTGTGCTGTGTTCTTACAACTGGCAGAGGATAGGTCTGTAAGCCAGGACTGCATGGAGCTTCCCAGCAGCTTGTGCCTAAACCAATGCAGACCCCTCCCCTCCATTCCCTTCTCCTCTCCTCCCCTACCCCATGCTGTCTCCCATAGGACAGGCATGGAAATGAGGGTACACTCCATGCATTAGTCAGTATGTTGAGTACAGTTTGTACACTTGAAAGGCTGCTGTTTGGGTTCGTAGAACAGCTGTTAGGAGCTGAGATGCCATCATAAACCCACCTAGGAATCTGTGACTCAAGAGGGAAGCATGATGGTAAAATCTGGAACCCAGAGCAGAACATGAGGAAGAAAATAGAATTGGCAGAAGCAGTAAGATACTGATGCCATATTATAAAATGTTTCAGCAATTTAGCATTCCTGGTGCTCTGCTGACTGTGGCCCAAGGGGATTGGATTCTGTCTAAATTCCATTCTTCAAGTATCTGTGTGGTGTCCAGGCAGCACAGCATCAGAATGCAAATGAAATGGTGGAAAGTGTTTGCCATTTCACCTTCATCCTCCGGGGTCACCTCCTCTGCCTCAGCAGCTGAGCACAGCCATTGAGAGGAAGAGCCTCTGTGCAGGTTCAGTCAGAGAGCAATCCCAGATTCTGCTCCGGATTCAATCCAGGCTTCCTGCTGGCAGGCAGAGGATGGAGCTATGTTATCTGGGGTACACAATATGCCCTAGAATCTGGAATAAGAGTTAGATGAGTTGCCTCATCCCTGTTACGAGGCTGTTGGCTCACAAAGAAAGATAATTGGTTTATCTGTTTTGGAAGGAGTCAAGTTTATTTCATCAGATTTGCATTTGTTGCAGTGTACTACTTATCTCTAGTGACCTTGCTACAGATGTTCCTTTTGTTTTTTATTTAGGGAATGTACCAGCAGCTGTTTCTGTCCCCTGTCATTGGCCTTGCCGTCTCCTATGCTTTGCAGTATGTAGTTAGACATAACAATTACAAAACAAACACAGAGGAGCTAATTTAAGTCGAATGCAGTGAATGAAAAAAACAGTAATTATTTGGGGAAGAGGAGGAAGAACAGAATTATGCTGCTATATTATATAAATTTTGGCTCCCTCTGTGTGCATTCTATGGCACTTACTCTTTTTAAGACCTTTCTTAACCCTCATTTGCTGCTTTCTGTGTATGTGTCGCTGAGGAGAAGTGCTTTTGACTGAGCTGGATCTGTGGAAATTCTAAGTTAGTTTGAAGTTTCCATGGAAGGAGGGAGGGAATCAGAGACTGTGACAGTGTCACAGGAGACAGGCAGTGCCATGCAGTGGGAGAGAGGCTATGGAAGTGGGTAGTCAGGTTGTCATCATTGCTAGGCTTCAAAGAAAGACCTTGGTGGACATGTGTAATCCTCAATACTAATTATGAGAAATTCGGCAAAGAGGGTAGGAAGGACCCAGCTGAAGGATCTGAATAGGGAATTTAATGAACAAAAGCAATAGAGATGATCTTTGTTGCATAGCTTTGCATGCCACACTTTGAGTCCTATGAACAGGCTCAGATATTATCACTGCAATGATATTTCATGATAATAACAGCTGGGAGCAGATAACAGGTAAAAGACACGTGGTTTTGGCAAACTTAAACTGAAAGTATCTGAAAAGGTATCTGTAAAACTATGTAAAATGAAGAAAGAAATAAGATTAATGTCTGGAAGAATAGAAACAACACAGGTAACAGCACAAAGATGACAGGGAAGAATATTTATTTTTGGGATAGGACTGGAAAAAATGGAGGAATAAGAAGGAACAGCATACTACCATGTTAAAATAGAAATCATAGGGGAGGTTTCCATGAAAGCAGAGTGGGAGAGAGAAGAATTTAAATCTGCCAATAGATCTAGGAGGTGCAGAGACTTGCTACAAGACATTGCCTTTGTCATTTGTCTGGTAATCTGATCAGCATTGTTCTGAGTACCAGTGATGGTTTCTGCCTCTGCTTTCTCTAGCACACAGATATTTAGAAAGTCATTTTAATGCTACAATCATCCATCGTTGATGAAATCTGGTGTCTCTGTTCACAGTGCCATATGCCACAGGTATCTTCATCACGGGGCTTGCTTCATCATGCTACTGTTTCTGTCCTTTCTTTTTATTAATTCTCGTTCTTCTCTGCTTTCTAACATGAAGTTTTCTTCTGTGAATCCTGTGCTTCATCTTCTTCATCCATTTTTTAACTTTTTTAATCCGTGGACTCACACAGAACTTTTTGCCTTCTATATAGAGACTGACAGAGAAAAAACTGGTTGTCAGTTTCAAAGAAAAGATGTAAACCTTCCAACTTTTTAAAATTATCATACTTAGCACTCACCTATGAAGTTAGACTTGATTAATTGTAAATTATATTTTATACTGTGTTTATTAACTTTTTTTTTTAGTTTCAAATAAGTCAAAGTCAGGATCTAAGTTTTACATGATTAAACTTATCTTCCAAAATCTGAAAAAAAGCTTTACTACTTCAATGCAAAAAGAACTACAGTGCAAAGCAGTACATTTCTATTGCAAATAAATAAGTAGACCACTCTATAATTATTATTATTGTCATTACTACCATGCAAAAGTCTAGCAAATGTACCAATTTAACCCAAACAGTGTGATATTGTACCAGAAATAAAATTAGAAATAGCTTATGTACAAAAGAAAAGCTTATTTAATGAGTTTAGGCAAGGTTTTTTAGGGGATTAATAACTGGAAAAAACAGAGAAGTCTTAAGGTGCATGAGTAATTTTTCAGTTCTGAAAATAAAGCGAGAGTCTACATGCAGGCTGAATAATGATCAATATTATACTGAAAAAGAAATTCAATTTTACCAAAAAAATTTAAATAGCACAAGGAAAGACAGTTCTTAAATCACAAACAATGGTGTTTTCATTGAATTTGTATTAGTTTTCCAAGATTATACTTATTTCAATGATGTCTGATAGGTTTTAACTCCCTTTCCCAGAAAAGGACTCAAAATATTTCTTACATAACAGCTTCTAGGTGACACAGGCCATCAGCTTTCTGGATTTCAAACCTCTCCACTCTTCGGAGAATTCCTTTGGGAATTTCTTCTGTAATCTTTGTGCAACAGTTAAAGGCCCCAGGAAACAAAGCTAAAAAGTATAGTAACAATGTTAGAAAGAACAGAGGGGACAAGTCATAGTTTGACTGCACAGAATCACATAGGAGTTGAGATCGGAAGGGACCTCTGCAAGTCATTGGGTCCAGCCCCCTGCTCAAGCAGGGCCACCTGGTCCCTGGGTCCTGCTTAAGCTCTGCCTCTGATAACGTGGTTGGCATAACTAACACCATTTTATGAGGTAAGCAGCCATTCTGTGACCAAGCAAGTCATGTGTTCATGCCCCTTCCCTCACTGTCAGACCCCAAAGATCCTATGAACCAAGCAGACAAACCAAGCAGATTTCCACTTCCCTTCCCTACCGCCCCCCCGCATGTACTGCTGTCTGCCATCATTCCTCTCCAGATGCAGGACTTTGCGTTTCCCCTTGTTAACTACATGAGATTCCTCTCTGCCCATTTCAACGTCAGCAAAACCATGTGGTGCATCAGCTACTGCTCCCAGTATTTTATCTTTTGCAAAACATGCCACAGGCACATTCTCTTCCATCACCCAGGTCATTAATTAAGATGTCGAACAGTATTGGTCCCTGGGGTTTGTGCCACTGATCACAACCCTCTGGAGCTGGTCCTTCCTCCAGTTTTCAGTCTGCCTCACTATTCAGTCATCTATCCTATACTTTGTCAGCTTGTCTATGATCATATTACAGGAGACAGCATCAAAGCCTTTACTGAAGTCAAGGTACACAACATCACTGCTCTCCTCTTGACCAACGAGCTGGTCAACTCATTGGAGAAAGTCACCAGATCAGTGAAATGTAATCTCCCCTTCATATATCCATGCTGACTACTCCTGATCACTGTTTTGTCCTTCAGGTCTTTCAGAATCCTTTCTTGGAGGATTTTCTTCATCACCTTTCCAGGGACTGAGATGTGGTTGCCCAATTTGCCCTGCGGCCTTATGTAGGTCTGGGTTTTAAAAGTGCTCGCTAATTTGGTCTTCCTCCACTGCTAGTATGTCATCCTTGTTCCAGACTTTCCCTCTCAGGGGCCTGAGATTCTTAAAGGCCAGTCTGAATGGTAAAGAGTAAGGCAAAAAAGCGTTGAGTACCTCAGCCTTATCCATGTAATTTGTCACCAGTTGCTCTGCCCTGTTTAGCAGTGGGTTCACATATTTGCTCCTCTTTCTTTTGCTATTTATCTACTTGTGGAATACTTTGTTACACATCACATCCCTTGACAGATTCAGCTCCAGGTCAGTCTTGTCTTTGTCTTTCATAACCCCATTCCTGCATATGATATAACAACTAAACGACTCCACCTGGATCACCTGCCCCTGCCTCCACCCCTTTGTTCCTTACTTTGTTTTTATGTTCAAGTTTAGTTAGAAGCTCTGAGCACATCCATGCAGGCCTCTTGACACACTGCTTAGTTTTTTGTTTGTCATGACAGATCTTTCTAGAGCTTGGAAGAGGTGGCCCTTGAACATCCACCTGCTCTGCTCAACTCTCTCCTATCTAGGACCATATTCCATGGAATTCTTCCAAACAGGTCTCTGAAGAGACTGTAAATCTGCTCTCATTAAATCCAGGGCTGTGATCTTGCTTTTTTGTCCTGCTCCCTTCTCCTAGGATCCCAAACTCCACCATCTTATGGATTCTGTAGCCAATGCTGCCTCTGATTTCTTGTGCCTGACCAGGTTTTCCTTGTTTGCAAGTATCTGGTCCAGCTGAGTGCTTTTCCTTGCTAGTTCCTTGATTACTTGTGGTGGAAGACGTCATCAATGCACTTGAAAAAGCTTGTGGATTGCTTGAGCAATTGCTTTAGCTGTATTGCTCTTCCAGCAGATATCAGGGTGGTTAAAGTGCTCCATGAAGATGAGGGCCTGTGAATCTGAAGATTTTTCCAGCTGTTTGAGGAAGGCCTCAGCTGCATCTTCCTGGTGAGGAGGTCTATAGCAGGCACCTGCTACCAAGTCACTCATGTTGGTCTCCTCACTAATCCTGACCTGTGACCTCTCTGTTGGCTCATCATCCATTCCCAGGCAGAGCTCCATGCACTCCTGCTGCTCTCTTGCATAAAGGCCAGCTTCCTCTCCTTGCCTTTCAGCCCACTCTTCCTGAAAGCCCATATTCCTCAGCTGCAGCACAGCAGTCATGTGAGTCATCCCACCACTCACCCCAGTGAACTACCAGCCCTGTACCTGCAGACAGACTTCAGACTCCTGTTTGCTCCCCATGCTGTTAGTTGAAGGGCATTTCAAAGTGGTGTCAAGGGTTAATTATCTTTACAGCTTATGAGATACCATCCTCTCAGCTCCTCCCACAAGAGAGATTGGTGGTTTTGTTGTTTCAAGAACAATTTATTTTACATCTCCTTGTGCACACATATGTAAAGGCTTGTTACAGTAAAATAAAAATAATTTTAAAATATTTAGAATTATAGAATCAACCTGGTTGGAAAAGACCTCCGAGGTCATCAAATCCAACCCTTGATCCAACACCACCGTGGTTACTAGACCATGGCACTAAGTGCCACATCCAGTCTCATCTTAAAACCCTACAGGGGTGGTGAACCCACCACCTCCCTGAGCAGCCCATTCCAATGCCTGACTACCCTCTCTGTAAAAAATTTCTTCCTAATATCCAGCCTAAACTTCCCCTGGCAGAGCTTAAGACCATGCTCTCTTGTCCTACTGCTGGTGGCCTGGGAGAAGAGACCAACCCCCACATGGCTACAACCTCCTTTCAGGGAGTTGTAGAGAGAGATGAGGTCTCCCCTGAGCCTCCTCTTCTCCAGACTGAACAACCCCAGCTCCCTCAGCCTCTCCTCACAGGACTTGCGCCTGAGTCCCTTCACCAGCCTCATTGCTCTTCTCTGGACCTGTTCCAGCACCTCAATATCCTTCCTGAACTGAGGGGCCCAGAACTGGACACAGTACTCCAGGTGTGGCCTCACCAGCGTTGAGTACAGGGGAAGAATCACTTCCCTGCTCCTGCTGGCCACACTGTTCCTGATCCAGGACAGAATGCCATTGGCCTTCTTGGCCACCTGGGCACACTGCTGGCTCATGTTCAGCTTCCTGTCAAAATTATTTTAATTTTTTGGAAGAAGATCACCAACATTAATGACAGAGAAAGTGTCAGGAGTATAATTTAAAAGATCTGCCTTGTGAGGTAGAATCAGGGCCATTTTCTTGTTATCTTTTAGAAATTGTTAATGCTGTTGCTGGGATTTGTGTTTTCTTTTGCCTCAAGGACTCCCATGCCTGAGTGTGTCTCCACTAGGGAATAATCTGCTGAATTTTTTCCTGGTTGCTAATACCATCTTGAAAATAAAAAGTCACTGAACTTTAAAAAGCAGATTGTAATTCAAGGTACTTTGTGGGGGGGGTTGTGTTTTTTTAAAGACAAATACTAACATCTTGGTATTTGATTTTCTCTGTGTTGGCACAGAAAGGAATTTCCTGCATCAGCTCAAGGACAAACGAAGCTATATTGCTTAGAGATTTACCCAGGATGAAGGTCTCAAGATTAAATCTGTGCTTCAAAGTGAGCACAGCAAGGACTCGTGTGTCCCAGACCATGAACTAATCTGGGAGAAGTGGGGAGAGTGTTCTTCCTATTTGTTTGAATTTTTTTCCTAGCCATGCTGTCGCCTAAGTAATCATTTAGCTTTGAGCACAAGACTCACAGCAATAGAAAAAAAAGACAGAGAATGAATTTCAGTTCCTGTAAGCAGGAGATAAGAAGTCTGTTCAAAAATTTTCCTGTATGCAAGAAGACTGTGTTCTCTGTTCCTGACAAGAGTGCTTGCTGAGTGCTGGAATAACAGATGTTAGCACAGCTGTAGAAGTGAGTTTGAGCAGCAGGCAGGGGAGCAGGAGTTGCTGGAGAGCAGTCACACTGTCCACTGCAGCTTGCAGGGGGGGCTTTTGTACCTGCGGGGCTGATGACAGACTCCTGGGATTTCACAGTCAGAAGGGAGGGTGAAAGACAGCAACTGACCTAGCATTTGTCTCCTCAACAACCCAGAGAGAAGGACTATAAATAATCACGTGGTCCAGAAGGACTAATTAGGTGTTGAGCATTACCTGTGTAATTTCCCTGTTGTCCTTTGCTTTTCTCTCTTCAACGCCATACTTCTTGTGAAGCCAATTAATTGATGTTCACAAATGGAAATTCAGCTCATTGAACACCACTAAGTGTAAGTTTTTTTCTGAGGCCTCAAGTTAGCATTGGTAACACTAAAGTATAAACTTTTGTTGTTGCTAGTCAGCTCCTGACAGAAGGATTATGCTGGATGAAAACTCAAGGAAGGGTAATTATATCTTGAACTCTATCTGAGGTTGCCTGCTGTGCTTTTTGGAGAGATCTATTCCTGTTCTTTTTTGGGTTCTAGTAAACTAAAATACCTGGCAAGGCCAGCACTGCCAGCTCCCGTGGAATGGCTGGATATTAGCAGGAAGTGTTAGGGAGAGCCAGCTGTCCTCTGAACTGTGGCTCAGCTGTTTTTGCTGATGCTTAGCTACCATCTCTTGCCCCTATCCTACTTTATGTTTAAAAACATCGCTTGTTTTGATCTGATTACTCAGATCTAAACCATCAGTATTGCACTTTACAGTGCAACCTTTGAACCGGAGCATTAAAGCCACTGACATCCAACTCACGCAGTTGTACAAAAGCTATGCCTTGCGACGTGAGCACGGGTAGCAGACTGCATGTGAAATAGTCAATACACCAAGAGAAAGCAGACTGAAATTCTGTGTATCATGTAAGCAAGGTGGTGCTTATGTTCTTGCTAAAGAGACAAAAGTGTTTCTTATGGAGATTGAGAGGCTGCTAGTAACTTTTTATTGGAGATGTGTGCCTGGGGAGGCTTCTTTCTTTCATTGGTATCTATTCCTCAAGGAATTGTGATCTGCACTAGTTTTTTTAATGAAAAAGAAGCTGTCTCTTTTTTTGATTTTGTTCTGTGCATGAAAGTGCAGCTACAAATGGGAAATAGAAATTAATCTTTGAATCACAGATGAATGCATGGCACTGGGGACTTCCTGTCAGGGAACATGACAGTGTCATCAGCAACCTTCTACTGACAGCGGCATTTGTGATAACTGGTACCTTTTTACATGGGAGCCAGTTTTAAAAGTGATTTTTTTTTTCCTGGGTGTGAAGAATGATTAGAGCAGTGAGCCAAGGAATTCCTGTATTTCCCCAGAGCCCAGGAGAGCTGATGCTACTCTCCTGGAGCACTGAGCCATCCTGCAGCTCCATTATTACTCCAACTTCACTCTAATCCTGCAAGTGCAAACAAAGCAGGAGATAATAAGCAAAGCTAATGATTTCTGCCCAACCCAATATTATAATTTTTTGTGGTTTCAGCATTTAAGTCAAGGTTATTAGTAATCATTAATCTAAACAGTAGTTAAAAGGAAAGAACTGTGGTTTTCCACATGGGTGGTCCTTCATGTGCCATTTATCAGTCAATGAGATTTTTTCAGTGCCGTCCATTTCATTTGTCTCTGTGGCTCAGTGGCACAATCAGAAATACACAGCAGCTTACCAAAAATTATTTAGACCTGTTGTCTGACACTGAGCCTCTTTAACCAGCTGCTGAGGAAAGGACCAACAAGCTTAGTGATGGATCTTGAGACAGGTCCCCTCAGGGATTGCTCTGTTGTTATTTCAGCAGATGGTATTATCTGTTTTGGTATTTTTTTCCCTGGGAACTCTTGACAGGGAAAGACCTATTGGTTTTTAAGTTATTTAGCACATTTGGAAAAAAAACCCAAACCACTTAATTTGTTTCTCAACAAAAAAAATCCCTAAAATTTTTAATTATTTTTAATCAGCACTTGTTGTTCAAGGAATGTAGCACATGAACTTAATTTAAACTTCCCATGGTGGCTTGTTTTCTTGGAAGTCTGTCAAATCTTTGTGTCACTTTCTTAAGGCTGAAAGAATCCAAAGCGGTTGGCATTTAGTGTTTTCATCTTCATTCACCTAGACCTGTTAAAAGCTGTTCTATTAAAATGTTGCTGCTAAATGTAGAAGATCCCCAAAGACTGTGAGAGTCAGTGAGTTTCAATTGATGTGATGGGGCTCTGGGGCCTTCAGGACATGGACCTGCTGCAACAAGTCCAGAGGAGGCCACAAAGATGATCAGAGGGCTGGAGCACTTCTATAAGGAAAGGCTGAAAGAGCTGGGGTTGTTCAGCCTGGAGAAGAGAAGGCTCCAGGGACACCTAATTGCAGGCTTCCAGTACCTAAGGCAGAATGGCGGGTTTACATTAGATGTTAGGAAGAAATTCTTTACTGTGAGGGTGGTGAGACAATGGAACAAGTTGCCCAGAGAAGTTGTGGATGCCCCATCTCTGGAAGTGTTCAGGGCCAGGCTGTATGGGGCCCTGGGCAACCTGGTCAGTGGAAGGTGTCCCTGCCCAGGGCAGCAGGGATCTAGATGATTTTTAAGGTCCTTTCCAACCCAAACCATTCTATGATGGAAGTGGAGTACTTCGGAATGAAGTACAGTGAAAACAAAGCATCTGATGGTACGAGACCTCTGTGAGTACTATTCATATATAATGTGTCTTTACACTTGAGTTGATCAAGTCTCTTTGACTGCCTGAAGTTTCTTTTTCCATTTCCTATTTGCTACCTGGCCAAACTTAGTCCACAGAAACTTTTCTCATCCCTCTGCTTCAGTTTTTTCATTGTCATTCTCAAACTTGAGAGCCACATGTTAATCAGTTGAGGAAGGCTGCGTCATGTAGGGTTCAGGCAAGAAATATTAAAAGCAATTATTGCTGCTTTAGGCAGGACCTGTACAGCTCTTTTCTTCACAAGTTTCACTCCAGCAGTTAGTGTTTTGACCAGGCCTTTGGTGTTCCCTCCTGAACTCTGCTGGCAGCACAGAGGAGACTGTCAGTACTGCTGGCAGACCTCCTCATTAACCTTTTTGCACTGGCTGTGACCCACGGACTGCTGAGTGAAAGGCCATGGTAGTTTTTGTTTTATGTGACGAAAAACCGAGAATAATAGTTCTGGAATTTACACAAACTAAGGGAGCCCAGCAAATATGCATAATGTTACTGAGCAGGACGGGTTCCCTCAAAGCATAAATCTGAGGCATTTGCTGTTTCTATGCTGAAATGTGAGACCTGCCACTAATGTGTCTCAAGTTCACGCTGAACTGATGCATCTCTGCACCCATTGCACAACTTTGGCACACCTGTGCTATTAGCTGCGGGCATTAGTGTTTCCCAATGGAATTCTTTTGTGGTTACAAAGTAGGCTTTGTACATCTGGAGGAACAAAGCAAAACAAAACAATTTGCATTGATTAATTTGATTAATATCTTGCTTAGCCAGAACATGGAAAGTGTTGATATGCTCCAGTATCAATACAGCCACAGACAAGTTTCAGCCCTAATTCCCATGTTGTTGGCTTATGAACATAGAATCCAGGCTCTGCCCTTGGAGGGAAATCTACTATCACATTGCCTACACTTTAAATTACTGTAAGGCAGCTCATTTAGTACTCATTTGTTCATGAAGCTGCCAGAAAATGTTCCTTTCATTTGAAACAAACTTGAGGCTATTTTAAGAGTTCAGCACCTCAAGGTAGGTCTTTTCAGCTTAACCTAATGCACGCCAGTAACTATTTCATTGTGCAGAAGGCTCTGATCCTGGTTGGCAGGTGAACAAAGTGGGATGCTAGAATCCTTGACAAATGTAGCATAGCTGTAGTCTGTTAAAACAAGGAGGTTGCTTAATAGCTGGACTTGAGAGGGGAACTCAAATGCTGAAAAATGTGCTAGTGCATCCTACTGCTTTGACTGCATTGTAATACACACAGTTAAAGCACAATTCTGGGAGATGAAAAAGGATAGAACAGTTTCTAACCTATAACTCTAAATCAAATATAATTAATAATGTATAAATCTATAAATCATACTATATAATTCTGTGGCAAAGAATAAATACAAATGAAGTTGTGCAGTGATGCTTTTCCTGTTTTGCTATGAGGACTGCTGTTAATATGGACATTTTCAAGGCTGGAAGAATGACTGGAGATAGACAGATGAGTATTTCATACACATCAGGATTGTCAGATTGGTCTTTGTCCATCAAATAATGATCAGCTTCCAAGCTCTCTGTCCCTGTACAACATCCTGGATGATTGTATTACAAAGGACCAAGGAAATGCAGGCTGTAAATTGGCAAAACAGAGTGTAATATTGATGTGGTCAAACAAACAGTAATATCTAGTGCCTCGCCTAGCAAAACCAAACCTCATAATGCCTTGCACTTAAGTGCAAAAAGCTGTCCTGTGAATATAGATTTGTTTTTATCTATAAAGCAACACATTTTGATAACAGAGAACCCATCTCCAACACTGCACAGATCACCCTAGGTCTCACCAGACGAGCATTATTAGAATAACTTGAGTTGGATAACTGCAGATAATTCTTCTGGAAAGTCTCAGTCAGTCTTATTTGTTATTCCTATGCTGGAGCATCCAACACTTGATTTAGATGCTATTACTGTGTAAGGATTACCAAATTTCTCTCTTCATGTTTTCAAGATGAAGTACATGTAGGAGCTTCCGAAAGAGAATTTCTGTCTTCTCAAATCGAAATTCCAAAGCCAACCATCTTTAAAATAAGTTCTCTTGTCCAACCTGCTGATAGTCTGTCATGCAGTGCTGCTCCCCTCACTGCAGGTATTGGCACTCTGTAAATCCCTGGCACTAAGATGTGATTATAGAAGGCTATCGAGATTTTTTAAAGTAAAATTGCAAAAACTTCTGTAGAATTGTATTATGGGGATTAGGGTTGGAGGAGTGGAGGTTGTGGCAGGGGAAATCCCCATCACACTCTTCAAAATAGTCTTGATCTCATTTTCTGGCATTGCCTGGCCAGGCCACATTCTTTCCTGTGGCCAGGTACGGTTTTGGCCAACACATGGCTTTCCTGGCCTCTGTCAACAGCTACCAATTCACATCCACAAGCAAAGTAAACTTTTGCAAGTTTACATGTACCAGCCCAAATCTCACTTGTATATCTGTAGTGTCACCCTGAAATAAATGGATGCACAATGGAGAGCCTAAGAAGCCTAAGGCTACACTAAAGCCAAATCTAGTTCAGCTCATGGTAGGCTGTGCCTGTACCCTGACAGCCAGTTCTATCATTTGAGTATCATTGCCAAGTATGGAGTATGTTTGGGTGAGGAAAGTTAGGTGGTAGAGGCATTTCCCCTGTGCTAGGTGATTCAGTATAAAAGAATGTTCTAAGAGAACCTTTACTTTGACCTGTGCATGTACGTGCCAGTCCTATTGTGCAAGACCTTTCTGACTGGCTAGATCATAAATCTAGTACAAAAGCTTTCCCATGCCAGCAGGTGCAGTTGCCATTTTAACAGGATAAAGTTTTAAGGCAGATTTTGTCCGTGTGTTGTGTAAATTTTTAAGGAAATCCATTATTCCTACTCCTACTGAAGCCAGTGGAGCTTGAGAAAGGTTCACGCCAAAGGATGAAGTGCTCCAGAATCTGAGTTATCTCCTCTGTGAACACAGTTTTTTTAATAATAAAAATTACATCGAAAAAACCAAAGAATTAAAGCACAGTACTGGCCAATTTTGTTTGAATTTTTAAAAATTTTTATGGAAGTGTTATTAGATCTCCTGAATCCTCAAGACACGCTGCACTGAATGCAGAGCAAAGCTGCATGCAAAACTGCTTTTCTGGTGAGAGAAATCAGTTACTTGAAGTTTGTCATAAAAAGGTTTTTGAAACCTTTGCCACCCAGGGCAATTTCACTTTAAAAAAAAAAAAAGATTAAGTGGTTCTCTAAACATATTCTCTCTGAGAAACTTGGAAAGGAGACATTCACACCTGAACTAGAGAGATCCTTTTGAAAAAATACTGAAATTTTAATAGGTGCTCCCTCAGGAGATCACTGCTTCTCCTTCAGCAGCTAAAATCTTTCAGCTATCTTCTTGATAATGTCTCCTACGACAAATAATTCACTTGGCTTTTTCTTGCTTAAACCACTTCACAGAATGATAAAGTGCCCACATCTGTTGTGGAAACACCGAGTTTGCTGAGGAAATGCTCAGGTGACTCCACTGAAAATGCCAATTGCTCTGTGGAGTTAAGACAGCCAGGTTTCACTTTTTGAATCTTCCCATGCTACAGCAGAGACCTCTAAGCTATCCACTCTGGTCCTGTACAGAGCTGCAAAAGCTCAAGCAAACACAATTCCAGGGAGACACACTTGGGGTCTTTTTTTTTTTCTTTAAGAGAATAAAGTATAGAAATAGATAAAGTACAATTTTACTTACTCTCAGACGTCTGACTAACCGTGACTGCTAGAACAACCAAAACAGTGACTAAGTTCATATCCATTCCTCCCAGGAGCTGTAGGAGCACAGCCACAGAGCAGGCAGCAAGCTGAGCTGCAGGACTAACACCTGACCCTACCTCCCAGCTGCTGGGGATGAACGTGGCTTAAAGCCCCACCCTGAGCAGCCGCTTGACGTTGGCTGCGTCCCGTGTGGCACTATGGACTTCAGCAGGATTCCTCTTCCCACCTGTAGACACATAGTTAAGTGTTTTGCCAGATGGGAAAATCGGCTGTATTCCACATAGGGCCCCAAGATGGTACTGCCTTACAGCCACATCCTCACAGCCCCCACTGATGAGGCTCTTCAACAATACAAATGCCAAGAGTAGAAATAATTCAGAAACAAGTCCTTGCGGGATTAAGGCAAAAGGAGAAAAATCCTTTGCTATTAGGTATCATCTCCATGAAGCTAAACAAGCATTGTTGTTGGCCAAACCTGCTGTGTTATAAACAGGTACAACCTCAAGGAGACGTGTGCTGTAAGGTCTGTAAGGACCCTGAGCAAGGGCCATATTATGCCTGCCACACTTGGCATTCAGCACTGGTTCAAACCTTAAAAAACCAAAGAAAGACTAGTGTGCAATCTCAGTCTGAATGGAACACTGTGGCTGTATGAGTAGCAAGCAGTTGCTGTATTCCAGCAGGCTGCCTGCACTGACCTTTCCCAGGGCTGAACCAGAAAAATGAGTCTGGAAGTTCCCTAGGCTGCTCAACCAAGCTCATCTTTGCTCTGGCTTATTACAGCCATCCTTACCATTCCTAAATTTCCAGAGCACAAATTAGAAGACATTGCTAACTTCAGGCACTTTAATCTATACTTACACTGTCCCAACACCAGTTTTGCAATTTCATCTAATAATAAATTAATATAGTGCAATCAACCTTCCTGGCTATCACTGTTTTACTTCATAGTTCTTGGTTTCTGCTTGACACTGTTATCTATCGGGATAAGAGACTGGGGCAAATGCAGAGTACAACACAGAGTACTTGAAATGCAAGTCTACTGTTAAGAGGAAAAAGAGTAGACGATAATGATGTGTGCTGTGTAAAGTATGATTTCAGGGAAGTAACTTATGATGAAATCAATAAGCTGATTCATTGTCACCATTTAATTACAGTGAAAAATCTGTATTATAAAAGCTAAACCATGATGGTCAGCACTAAAACAGCTCACAGCACCTTTATTAACTTGAACCTATATAAGTACAAGACTATTAACAGCATGAAGAGGAACAAGTTAGAGTAAAAGAAATACAATACGATAGGTGTAACTGGAGTAACATGTTAAAGGAACAGCTTCAGTCAATATTAGAATTGGTATTCCAGTCTCTGGTTGACGCTGCAAACTGGGGTGCTTTGTTTCCTTGCAGATAACTAATTAGTTTGTTCTGGCAAATGCTTCACATGGGATCTCCAGGTATAATTTTAAAAGTCTGATGCAGATTACAATAGTATCACCACAGTGTACTATGTGTACTATGGAGTACAGGGAGCTGTAGCAGTGATGGGGATGGAGAAAGAACCAAAGCACCCTGTGTTTCTTACGACTAGTTCCTGTAAGACAAGTTTGAAGTGTTCCCAGGGGACTGCTCAGACACCCACACCTGCTATGTTCTCAAAAACACAAAGCAAATACAGGTATCTGCAGGTATTTATTTTCTCTGCTGCTGGCAACAAACAACAGCACACTGAATAAAACTTATTTCTTTCAGCTTGAAATCAAGTTTTACATCTCATGTTCCCTCAGAGTTCATGGTCTCATTCACAGGTCCAAAATAAAGTAAATGGTTTTATACTTCAATGGGAAAGTGCAGCAAGGAAACTATGATTGTGTCAGACCCGGAACATGCTTTTCACTTTATGGAGGCTATATAATGTGTCAACAATTTAAAATGCTAAACTAATAGAACTAATAGAACTAAAACTAATAGAACAGGAAAAATGTAAACTGAGGAAACAAGGCTGATTTATGAGATTGAGAAATTAAAAATAAAACCAAAGTCAGAGAACAATAGCAAATATTGTGCTATGGCTCCATATGAATGTGTAGGCAGCCATCCAATTTACGAAGGAAGAAGGAGCTAGCCAGAAATTCTTTTCCAAGAATTGGGCTGACATAGTTGACAGTGGCATTAGTTAGCTGAAGGAAGGCGAAGAGTTTTATTGACATATTGATTTGGATTGCATTCAAAGGTCAAATCAAAGCGCTAACCTGCAGGCAGAAAGTGTTGCAAATGAGAAGCTAGTCATATGTCCATCCTGAGACACAAATTCTTGTTTTAATCTTTTCAGAAGTTCTAGCTTTTATTTGAGAATGTAAAACTGCTAGAAAGGCTAAAACTGACAGCTCTTTTAATCTAAGTCTTTAATTTTTGAGCAATGGTTAATGATTTTAACTTCTACATTAATATGCATTGTAACATGATACCCTCAGTTATATATACCTTTCCCCAGTTACTCAAGTGGAGGCAAGAGTAAATGGTCCTTTTGTAACCCATTCCTTTTCATCAGACAATCTTCTTTTGCCACAGGAGTGCTGATTACTGAGGAAGACTAAACCACTGACTCGTTTGCTAATGCAGGATAATTCATGTTAAAACAACTTTGGATCTTTGCTGTTTCCAGCAAGACTTAATTTGATGAAGGCTTCTGACATACCGATAGATGCAAGAGGGTTATCACAGTACTTCCCATTACTCCGTAAATGATCATAATCATCAACTCACAATAATTATTTTTTTTTTAGCCTAGACCTGCTTAAATTATGAATAGAAGAGTTCACAAAATTATATTTTGGCCTTCCTAGCAATGTCTCCAATTTTTGTGTGGGCATCAAATCCCAAACTGCGAACTCCTCAGATGTCCCCTATTCTGGACTGTATCAGCTGGCCCTGTGCCTACCATAAACCCCCTCACTTTAAAATTCTCTGCATAACTCTCATTCAGCCTTCTGTATACCTTATCTGTGGGTAGTTTAGTTGGGAAAAAAAAAAAAGAGTCCAGAAGAAAACTTTGAGCTGTGAACATTATAAATGGTTAATACACTTACTAAGATGCAAGCCAGCCAGATTCAGTTCTCTGCCTGAGAAGAGGGTATGGATAGACCCAATTCTCAGGAAAGCTCCCCAACAGCCAGCTAAAGCCTCAGCAGGCTGTATTTTACACTCAGCATTACACCTTTTTGCTACATAAAACCTAGAAGAAACTTGAGGTGTGACTGGAGCACCCACTTCCCTTCCATCAGGTGAATTTACCCACAAACAGAAAATGCTGTCATGCTCCTGTGATGCTCAGCCTCCCCAGGATCCTCTGGTGCACAGAGCTGCAGCACTTCTAGGAAAAGCTGAGAGGCTTGTCCCTGTCTGTGCTGTTACCTGGCACTTAGGGCATGGATTTCCCACTCCCTGACTGCTAAATTACGACAGAATAGGATGAAAGTTGAGTTTTTTGGAAGAATGCAGGATTTTGTTCTGAAAAAGATGTTTTGGGCTTTACAGGCCAATAAAACAAAAGAACCAGTTCTGGGAGCAGTGCTAAAATTGCAGAGAAATACTTCTTATTTTCCATTGTTCATTTCAGTAAAATGTTCCATATGGGTATTCTGAATTCCATCAGAAGCAGCTGACACAGATAGACAGAAAGACAGAAACACACCCCACACCCCCCATTTTACCTTTTACCTGGGGTGTCTCTGCTGGACTTAAACTCTTACTGTGGCAGCAGCTATCACCACCAATGGAAACAGCACAGAGAAATCCCCTACCACTAGGGCACAGCAAAAAGTGATTGCTCCTGACAGGAGAGGCCAAACCAAAGGAGGAGGCATAGATGCTAACAGGGATGAGAAGCTGACTGGTATTCAAAAGAGAAGTGAAAATCTCTCTGAAGCGAGAACTATGAGGAAAACTGAGGCTGATACAAGTTCTGTGACTCTGTTCATCTATGAAGGCAAGAAACAGATACTGCAGGGAAGATGGGCAAAAAAATATTGCAGTCTAGGGAGGTAGACACCCAAAAATCCATTACTGAAGAAGCAAGGAGTACCATTTGATAGAATGCTGCGTTAGCATCTTGTTGCAGATGTTGAACCATTCTGGGAAGTCAGCCCTGAGCAGAGACCCAGGATTCCCCTCAAGAACTTTCTTCAAGACTACCAAGGAGTACATTATTGCCAGTGAACTGGAAAGTTTGGCTTCCAATGGCATGTTCCCCTCATTTGAGATAGCCAAATTATAACCCTTCCTGTACATCCAGTATGACACTTAAGGCTGACATACTATTATGCAGCATTAGAAGATGTCCTAACCCATTGAGGCAGTGAGCAAAAGGAAAACCTGAAGACCCTTCCCTTCTCAATCTCTATATTTAAAAAAATCAATCATAATTTAGAGGACCACAAGATGGATGCTGAAGAGAAAGAATGGCAGATGGCTGATTGGTTCAGGAGAAAATCTGATGCTGAGATGCACAAGTGAGAAATAAGTAGACTGGGATTCATGTTTCTGAATAGAACAAAGACCAGTATGTCTGCATGCTTCCTTATTAGTTATAAAATAAACATATTTTCTTGACTACATAGTTTAGTCATTCTTGAAACCAAGTAAAAAATGTAAAATGGAACCATTTACATCAGTGTCCACACAGCCTCTTTCCAACTCGGCCTCCCAAGAGCCTTTGTCTTTTGTCATGACAAAGCTGAGCACCAAAGACTAGGTTCCCCTAAGTTTTGGATGTTTATTTTTGTTGTAGGCCTTAACCAACTTTTAAATGAGGGAGTGAATCTATTATTTTGATTCCAAAAGACAAATATCAAAATGGGGGATGGACAGAAGGTCTACGCACAAACATGTGAAAACTAATTCCCTACAGAAGCAGTACCTGACCACACAGATCAGTGCTCTGGATCAGCATGATGCTCTGTTTCTAACTTGCTTTTCCTGAGTCCTAAAAAGCTTGACGTTGCCTTTCAGGACAAGATCTATTATGATCTCCCTATCTTTAAAAACCAACATTCCATTTATAGGGGGACAATAAAAAGTGAAAAACGTTCAATGGAAATGTGTTAAATCTTTTTTAGAAAAAGGCTGTTGCTCTTTTCTACCAACACACATAAATACACAGACATTCTGTTTTGCACTTCGGCTGAAAATGTGTTTACGGTCACGGGAGACTTGCGCAGGGACAAGAACAAACATAACCTCCTGACAAGGTTATACTAACATGGGTCTGTGTGGAGCACATGCAGCACACTACACCAACGCATGGGGACCAGCAGTCTTGCACCACTCTTATAGGGAAAAAATGCGATTCTCTCTCCCAAATTCACTGACTGTTACAGTAGCTTGTGAAGTCACTACCAACCATGAACTATGATCTCTTGCAGCCCTCGTTTATACCAGGAAATGAAATTTTGTCTTCTAAAACATCATGCCCTCGTGTTACATTTTTGTTATTTGGCCAGCACTTTTGTACAACTTCACATGACCTCACATCTGGCAGGTATCAGGTATTTGTCTGCTCGCTAAGGCTATGCAATATTCTTTAGTCTCACAGAGTATACGTGGTTCCTCATTCAGAGCTGAATTCAGAGTTTCTTTAAGCCCTGTGTAGACCAAGACTTTTATGCTTCTCCTAGCCCAGGCTAAGAAATGTTAGGGTGACACTAATGAAGGATCTTCCCTTTCTGAACAGGCCCACTTACTACAAGAGTGGTGTGTTTTCACCTCAAGGTCTTGCATAAATTTCCTATCAGTGCTCGTTCTGTCTCTGGAGCTGTCAGGCAGCTCGTCAGGCAGAAGTGGGGAAATTCACCATGCAAGGAGTGGTCATCCCAAACAGCTTCCTCCTTTTTTTTTGCCTTTTTTATCTTTTTCTAGTTCTTTTTTTTTTTCACAGAAGGGCACAAACGAACTTCAGTGTACAAATTCATCATGTGTTAAGATTAAGCACAAGAGACAGGGCTGCAGCTGGGTTAATTTATACTGCCTCATTTGGAGAAAATCTGATTTACAATGATTTTGAAAAAGGATGTACTTTACCAACAATGGGAGACAAAAAGAGCAAATTTTTGAACAGTAAAACGATGCATGAATTGGATCTAGATCCCCCCTATCCTCCTCCGTGATGCCACTGTCTGAGGAAAACATACCTAAGAATTTTCTTTTAACGAGAATTCAAAAGAAAATTTTAAAAAGCCTGTGACTATTCTTGGCTGCTCTCTTTTTGGAATACTATATACATGAATTTCACAAGTCCAAGAGGTATGTGAAATGCCAACATTTTGAAAAAAGAAGTACTGATTTGCCTTTATTACTACTAATTTACTACTAACAGACTACATTTATAAAGTCTGTTACTTGAACTTAAACAAGATCAGAATCGCTTCCTCAATTTTCATATTTTTACAGTTAAATGTTACCTACATGATATAAACCAGACTATTTATACTGTATGACCACTTGGGCACAGACTGTTTTCCCGCTTCGCAACAGCTAATGTAATGAGTGACTGAAACCTTCCTGCGCCACCCAGATCAAATAAATTATTATTAAGGATGCTATTAATAATACATCTGCTTCTGTGGTTCTCACTCACTAATACCGGGAAGGACTTTGGTTGCTGGATTTGGCCTGCTTTTGTTCTGAATTCCGCTCAAAGAAATGTGATCACCAAACATTCCTCAGCTGCAGCAAATACTTCCCATTTGCATGAAACCAGCACGGCAAACCAAGCTCATCTCACAGCCAACATATCAAGGCTCCACATATTTGAGCAAATTGGATTCACGAAAATACAAAGGTACAAATTTGCACTTAAATCGCTTTTATGTTGTTAACCACTTGAAGTGCAGTTTTGTTTAATCTCATTTACATTTAAGTACCACTGACTGTATGTTTCCAGTTAAAGATGGATGACCATAACTTGTCCGCTTCTTCAGGGATCCAGTCTTTGAGTTCAACAAAAAACCAAATCTTGCAAGTAAATGCTGACTGTCCTGCCCAGGCATGGTTCCGTGCCCTCCAGAGGACATTACACACATTGTCTTACTTGTAATCTCTCTCAATGCCTTTTTTTTTTCAAATTATCCAATGGTTTCCAGTCCATCAAATATCTGGATGGAAAAAGAGTCCTACACATTTATATTTATTGACTAACTTGGGGCATGGAGGTGATTTACTTTGGCAAGTGATTTTGGTATCTTAGTTCCTCATCACTATTCCAAATCCTATTTTCTGGCGTTGGAAAGTTGTTTGCAAAACCTGCTCTGTTTTTGTAACTTTAAAACCCAAACTATTTCATCACTTTAGGTCAGCTAGCAGGAAGTGACTGATATATACCATTTAACCATGAAACTCCAAGCTAGTCTTTACAAAATTGGAAACAAGCTCTTCTCTAGAGCAGGCTTTTTCTTGAAAAACTACATTTCATCATAACATTCTCCAGTCAGCTCTACTTCTTCAGTTTCAAAGAATTTATCTTTCAACAGACTTCTTGGCCCCGCTCCCCCACTTTTTCAATTTAGACAATAAACCTCTTTTCCTCCTATAAACTAACCAGGGACCTAGTGAGCCTGGGTAATTCTTGCAAAGCATGTTGGAGATAAATGTGAAATGCTACCACCAGGAGAGTCATGGAGATAGAGGAAAGAAAGGACAAGTCATGGACTGGAGAAAAGAAAACAAATGGCAGTGAAATTTTACTTTGATAAAGTATGAAGGGATAAAACATTTGATAGCATTGAAATGTATTTTATCTAAGTCCCACAAAACCTCTGCTCAACTATTTTGACTTTGAAAGCCTAGCAGAAAGCCTCCAGAACCAAATTTTCTCCTGTATGTCACTCTGCAAGTCCTATCCTTCTCTGTGAAGTGGATAAAAGCCTGCAAGTATGGGTTGCTTTGGGACAGAAAGTCAGCAGAAATAGCAAACACCCTTTGTAAGCATGGCTGGATGAGTGTTTTCAGACAACATCTTCAATAAAAAGTATTCTGTTGCATTTTTTTCCAAGTCTAGATATAGCACAAACTTGGAATATCTTAGTAGAAGCTCTTTTCATTACACAGAGACATCAATGTTTATTACCTCTGTAGAAGTAATAATGTCAGTGTGCCAAAGCACCTGGAATCTCAGCTGAAAGCTAAAGCTTCTGCCTCCATCAATAAAGTAACTCTGGCCAGGGAAACTGGAGATATACTGTCATAATGAAGCATCACCACTGCCATGGAAATTACGTGTTCTCTACCTTCAGTCAATATTAATCCTTTTGAGCGATTCTTCCTCCGCCCCTACTTGGTATCACACACCACTAACGGAGGAACACAGCACTCTGCTACAATCATTCAACTCACCTTCACCTGTGCACTTTAATCTTTCACGTAAGCTTGGAGTTTATGTACACTATGTGGCAACGAGAACAAACTCACCAAAAGACCAGTCCTTCTGCAAGACAGGGAGGTAGAATTACTGGGTGAAGGAAAAAGCAAAGCAACTCTTATCTTCAATTATTTGTTTTTCAATAGCCTTTTTCATGCTATCAGTTCCTTCCTTCCACAGATTCACCTACAGCCTGCTATGTAAGCAGTTTGGACAGATTCTGATTAAATGCTCAGTGTATGACTAGTCCTAAGCACTTTCCATCTTCTGCTGAATACCCTTCATAACTGTGACAAGTGAATGCTTGTGAATATGTGCCAAAGGCAAAAAAAGTTGCACTCATCATTTCCAAACTTTTGTTCACTATAAAGTGGGGAAATGGTCACACTTGGTAACTAAGAAAACAATGCCTTTTTTGCAAAGCTAATCCAGGCAACAGAGAACCACAGAAATGTGCCAACATGCATTGCTTTTAAACAAGCAGCAAGAGTATACTTACTTGTAAATCAAATCACTGCCAAACTGGTTTTCTTATCTGAAATGAGTTTTCAAGAAATTTGATCATTCAACTAGACTTTCAGTGGCAGAAATTCATTAGGAAAAAAACCCTCCTTTTTTGAAACTCATGATTTTCTTTCTAACAGAAGCCGGTTTTAACACTCACAGAATCTACATAATCATGGAGCCTCATACAGCACATACTCAAGCCATGGCTTTCCCTAATGCTCCAGCACTCCTTCTTTGCAGTGAGTGTGCAGATGGCAGCAGGGAGAACAACCCACATCTCCCTGGGAGTGCTGAAGAGCAGTATCAGAGACTTCTAATTGCAATAAATATTTATCATGACAAGATCAGGTGATCAGCTTTTATATATTGCCACTAAGAGAGACTGACAGTACCTAGTACAAGCTCTGCTGTAGGATACCCAAGTAGAGCCTCTTCTATGTTTAGTTTCAAGAGAGAAAGAGGTGCAAGTTTTTTAAAAATTTCATGTTCCCAGTCCAAGTTCCCATACACTGGAGCTAGAACAAACTATTTTTTTCAAGGAAATGGAAACTGAAGCAAAGATTTTGCACTGCATATTTCAGCCATGTTAAATGTACTAACTGCAATTGTGAAATCTTTCAAAGAGAAACTCCTGGCTTTGGACAGATTTTGAGAAATAAAAGGGTCTAGTTTTACAATAAATGATTGATCTGCATTTTAAACATTAAAATTCATTTAAAAAGCTGATCATCCCTCTACTGGAATATACTGGTCTAGAAGCAATCACAGAATCAGTGCCTCATGAGATCTGCCTTTAGTTATTTCACTTTTTCATGTTTCCTTGCATGTCAAACAATCTCCTGGATAAAACAATCTTTGAAGAGACAGTTTCCTTTTTGAACAATAGGAAATCATGTGAATGACAGGAAAATAAGCCCAATCTACAATGCCAATTACAGTCAGCTACCATCTAGTTAGTACAATCTGGGATGACTGGAATGGAATTCAGCATGTACACTGGAAGTATACATCTGTTCTAGGAAGACAAAAATTGCATTTTAAGCACCATTGAACAGACTGACTAGCTACACACTGAATAATAAAAAGGGTCTTTACGATGGTTTGGTATGATACAGATGTCTACCACTTAGTCTGCTGAACCACGCTTTTCATCCAGCCTGAGGTAAGTCAAGCACAAGGAGAGTGCAAGAAACACTGCTGATGTCTCTGTAGCCATATAAAATTACTAGAAATATGCTTGGTCAATAGTTTTATACATATTTAAATGCAAGATGCATGTTGCAAAAACATGTTAAATTATTTTTCACTTTGGGAAAAATTACACATAAATTGTGTCCATTTTTATGGTACAAGGTTCTAAGTGCCTTTGCTTTGCTCATTTGTATTTAATGTACAAGGCATACAGAATACTCACCCAAAAGATGCTGGCAAATCACTCAAATTTTCACCTTAGCAAAACAGGTCTAGCAGAAGGAAAGATCTCTCTCTACATGAACTAATGAAAAAAAATTACTTGTGCTAAAAGGTTTTGCTAGCTAGAGCATTCTGTATCAAAACTCCCCAAGACATAACCATGTTTCCACAGTAAGACTAGGAAACAACTGAGTGCTTGTATCTACATATTATGTACAGTTAAAGGAACAAAAAGACACAGATGATTTTGCTGGAAATACACTGATAAAGTCTTATTACTTGAATCTTACAGTATTCATTTGGCCCAGAAACACTTCATATTTTTAGCAGTCATGACAAAATTTGCTACTAAATTGTTGGCAGTAATATATAAAAAGGAGTTGGTTTTGATTATTGGCAATAAACTGAAATGAGAAACTAGCAGCATTATAACCTTCTAAACCCCTTATGCCATTATTACATCTACTATCTTTGATTTAATTTCTTTACCGCAGTTCCTGTACTAGAACTCACAGCTACCAGCTTCTTTGGCTCATCTGTAAAAATTGTTGTGAATGAGATCAAGGAAATTACCCCACACCAGTCCAGGAGCCCTTGCTCAATGTTATGCAATTTTTAAGGAGAAAAATGAGATCAAAGTAAGATTAAATTCCCCTTGCAACACGAGGAAAGCTCCAGAGATATCAGTAACATTCCCTGCTCAAAGGAGTTGTTTCTGTGGTGGATATAGCAACAGCATATAGAGACTTGGCCAATTACCCCTGCAACAGTTTCATTAAACAAATCCATTTTCACACAGACTGTTTCAAACACTCTTACTAATAAAAATGGTTTTGGTCAATTAATTTTGACTAAACAAATCTGTTTCTACAAACTGCCTAGAAATCTACTTAACACTTCCATCAAAAGGAATACAGTACAATTTCTTTTCTAGTTTTCAATATTCTGAAGATTTCCTTCACACTGAACTAAATTTTTTGCTAAGTAGTAGCACACCTGGGTTCCCCAGTCACAGAAATAAACACTCCTCCTCACCCCAGGAAAAATCAATCCAAAATTAGGTTAAGCAAACTGAGAATTATATATGAAGACAGGAGGAAATATCAGTGTTTGATACATATAAACGTATGTATCAACACATACACACATATAAATACAAGCACCATTTCACTTCAATAGAGGGCTTAGTACAAGAAAACAGTTCTACAATACAGCATTCAAATTTATAATGCAATGCAGAGGAGGTAAAATTTGGGAAATTTTAAGAAATAACTGAAGGCACTAATTTATTATTTTCAGGAAAAGTCTTACTCCTGTTTTTCAGTAATGAATGCAAAGGGTACTTAAACCTGACAGCTCTTCCTTTGATTCAATGCAAGGTCTGCCTGTAGAAGTGAAGCAAAACCTAGCTTGTGGACTCAAAATTACCAGTTGATCAAAGCCTGATATGCAAAGTGATATGTAACACTTAGAATACAAAATTCTTCTGCCCTGAAAAATATGCATAACTGACAGAATTTATATTGGCTCAATTACTTAAACAGAAATGTTCTCTTCTGATGCATTTCATCACTTAGCTTCATACTGACAGTAACTGATAGAATAAAAAAACGTGTTCCACATTAATTATGTACTAACATTTCCTTTAGACTGAATTTTTACCCCTTTTCTCTCTTTCTGGAACTTAGTGGATAGGAACTGACAGGAAATGTGTTCACTCATTCTGGTATGGCCTCTAGGGAATAAGGAGAAATTTTAGCTTATTTCTACAGAACTGGGGAGAAGAAATATTCCAACAGTTTTCCTTTAACTTGGCAATTATTAGTACCTGCTTTTTACAGCAGCAATCCATTAAAGCAGGAACAAAAGCAGCACAGTTCTAACAGAAAAAAAGTAGGTCAGGAAAACCCCATACTTACTTCAACTTTTTAAGTTCAACTTGAAAATAAAACTGGAAATGAAAAAAATTTAGATTGGCATACTAAATTAACCATTGCAATACCTAATATTTTAGTGATACATATCACACATTATGCACAAAATCATCAGCTCGAGTTTGTAAACCATCTTTTGTGCAATGCACATGCTTTTTCGCATTCACATTTACCCTCTGTAGCAATGCATGAAGTAAAGCACGAAGTCATTATGTTTTTAGCATTTTGTTTTATTTTTGTCATGGTTTTGCTACACATGGCAGGCATCAATGCATAGTTGAAAAATACCAGTGAATTTGAAATGTACATGAAATACCGGTAAGGAATTGTTAGGCCATTCACCTGTAACAGGCAGGTGTATCTCCCAGGTGACAGGGTGTAGCAGGATGCTCTGCCTGGAGTGGGGGTAAAACAACTCCAACAATGCCCTCTTTCCAAAGCTACGGGTGAATGGAGAAAGGGGCTGTCCTGCTGCTTTTGGTGTGGAATAATGCTGAAACTAGCCTGACTCATCAGTCCCAGAGTTAAACATCCTGATAGTGAGGTGAAGCTGTGGTAGACCTGGTAAAGTACCTGATATAGGACAACCAAGTAATACCACTGATAAACTGATTGAAAGATGCTGAGCTGACACAGCTGACCCAGAAACATATGGCCCAGTTTCCACTTTTTAATTTGAGGATCTTGTAACATACCTCTTTCTGGAGTGTGTGTGAAAATTCCTCCCCGGATTCCTCCCCGGAGTGGGGATGGCCCTCCAGGATACTCCTCAAGACTGAGAGAATGAGATTTGCTCACAGTCGTTGGTATGGCTGAGTAACATCAATCTCTGCTTAATAATTGCTTTTGCTAGCTTTGATATAATTGCTTCAATAGAACTGCTTTAATATAATAACTTCAATATTGCGTCAAAAATACTGCACTGCACTATACAGCTACCAATACTCTGTAGTAAATAATTCTGGTTAAGATCTTTTAGTCTAATCATTATCACAATAAAGAATTTATTTTTATATAAATATTGCCATTCTTAATTCTGTGGGACAAAGCTGTATTAAGGTTCAATTCCACATGTATAATCCTTTAGACATAAACCATTGGCAAAGTTTGGGACTAAGACTGGATCCAGCCATACCTAGATGCCTCTCTGAGGAGTTTAGAAAGCAATAGGGTCCCTTCTGTGCCTCCTGACTCAATGGGGGGGGGACTTCACTAATAAACTTTTTCTGAAGCTCCCACTCTGCCCGTGACACACAGGTGAGACAAACACTTTCAGTTCTCCTTTGTACTCTACTCTATGTACAAATTACAGCAATACATGCAACATCTCTGTTTACTTTGTAAAGTTGCCAGTGTCAGCTATAGTTGCCTGAATGTCAGGTTGAGGTGCGAGACTGCCATGCCTGTTTGGAAGGAGAGGGAAAGAAGTCATGTATTACAAGTGCTTGCTGCTTTCCTTAACACATTTCCAAGTGGCGTTCACCCATTGCTGTCGTAGAACTGGTGTAAGAACATGACCAGAAAAAACAGTATTTTGAAACACAGCTAACAATTACTGTAAAAACTCACACAAAAATAGCTAGAAATACAGAGAATGAAAATATGTGGGTTTAAACTACTGAAGACATCCCCATTAATTGATCCTTAAAAATAGCTAGAACAGTACAGTACCAATCTTAAGGACCATTGGTGGACACATAGTTACCAAAAATGCTAGAGCTACAGTCTAAAAGTGAGAAAGTGCAATTCTCCACTTTGTTCCTATATGCATTTCCCTTTGCAACAAATCTGGATAAAGCACAAAATTATACAAATATTATACCATGAAACAAGAATATTGAAAATTTTCTACACGGACTTCAGTGTTCACTCCTTGCACCAAATATATTCATTATTGGCATTCATAGCCTGCAGTTTAAAATACAGGACAGAAGTAAATGAATGAGCAGTGCTTCTCTAGTAAACCATCATGCCTTTGCATAAAAGACAGTTCTTGCTCTGAGGGCTCTAAAGCAAGATGTTTCTTATGTTGTTTCTGGAACACTATAAGAGACAGAAATCCATGGCATGAGGATAACCCTTTAAGGAATGTTTTGCTTTTCCAATTTTCTTTCCAATAAAGAAACCTTTTATTCATTTTATAATAAAGGCTAAACTGTACTGTCAGACAAGTTTGCATTAGCATACGTTTCTAACATGAAGAACAAACAGTGCGGAGACTATTCTTTTGGTGGAAAGACACATTTTAAAGGGGTAAAACATTTTCCACAATTAGCACAGTGTGCTGCAAAGAGCCACAGAAGGTCTCTGGTACTGAGAGACCAGAGAGACCAGTCATCCCAATTAATAAAAATAATAATAATAATAATGCATTTTATTTAACAATTATGAGGATGATATTGCACTTAATGGAAAATGCCATTTACAAGTACAGTAAGACAGTAATGTCTTTAAGCAAACACATTTTGAGCAATTTTTATTTTCTTCTATCTTCCCTAAAGCTTATGTTTTACTGTAATAAATGTTTGCCTTCACACAACCCTTAAATATTTACTAAAATTCCTTAGTTTCAAATTCAATAGTATTCATAATTAGTGTATTTTTAAAAATTAAAAACAATTTGGTCAACACATCATAATGCTATAACCAAACTGCCTTCTCTTTTCTAACCATGAAGCTAGTAATTATCTGCAAATTTAGTACCAAGCAACTACAGGGGAACAGAATTTACTAAAACTCTACATGATAGCAGGGTTTGAAGAGGTGCATAGACAGCTGCACAGTGTGAAATACAGAGTGTTTCTTTTAAAACAGTCCAATATAAGAGTCCAGCAGGACTCTTAACAAATAAATAAATTCAAAAGGCTAACATTTTTTTACAACTGCCATACACTATTAAATCCCCAGTAATACTTCGCATTTATATAGTACTTTATATTTTTAAAGCGCTATACAAATACTATCTAGATTGAAATATATTCTCTAAAGGCAAAATACAAATCCAAAGTGAATGGTGATCAGAAGAATGGCACCATGACAATAAAATCCATGACAGTAATGCAATTACTACAGAGAGAGACTAAGAACTTTATAAATCAGCTAGCTATGCATGAGCTATCATGGGAGATCACATGCTTTACAAGGGAAATGTGCAGATATAAAATTATCACCATTCATTAAATAGGTTCTATGACAACAAGGAACTGACACAGCTGTAACTGGCTCCACAACCTTAAAATGCCTAACTTGGAAGGTGTAGGAAACAGAAAGAAACCCCTTCAGTAATAGACAGCCAGGAGATAATACAAACAGCCTTTAAAAGCCATCATTCTTACACATCAATGTGGATTCCATGTTTTATAGACATTAATTCTCTAGTGCCTGTTAAATACATGATGAATGAACACAGATGAGGTAAAGATGCTGTAATTGCCACATACAGCCAATATGGCAAAGGAGGAGTTTTTCCAAACGGGCAGATCCAGAGGCCATGACGAATCCCGTCACGGACATGATGAGAAGTCCAGGATATGAACAACATCCAGGGAAGAAAGCACCATGAGTCCTTAAGCCTGAAAAGGTGCATAATAAACTTTAATGTCAGAGCCACAACGGGAATCATGGTAGAACAATGAAGAAGTGGTCTCCGTGGAAGAGTCAGAGCAGCCTGCAGGAAAGAAAAGTATAATAAGGTTCATGGATGTTTACAGGTATACTGTCAGGTGACTAAGTGGAAGTGCAAAGAAAAACCACTCCTTTTCACTACAGTTAATCAAAACTAACAATATGACTATTTTATGCACGAGACCTGTGTGCTCCCTTATCTCTCTATTGTATGATATGAATCATGCATCCTACCACCCATTATCAACAGCAACACAAGGAGGGAGAGGGATGAGGTATCCTACTTGTCATACAGTCATATGGTGCGCAGGAACTTGTATAATCTGCTGCACTGACTATTTGTATTTAACTTCAAGCAACCAATACACTTGAAATATTTAATATGCTTTACTTGAAATAAATCATATGGTTTAATGGCATTTATTTTAAAAATGCATTTTGTATTTTACAACAGTTAGCACCTGTAAAGTTGTTTCAGTTGCACAATGTTTAAAACAGAACAGTAATTTTCAGTACAATAAAAATGGGATCAAAGTTACATGGATTTTGATTGCCTTGAGACAGTCTTCTTCACAGACAGGCAAAACAAAGTTCAGAAGCCCACATCTGAAACATTTGTGACTTTTTTTTTTTGCATCAGCTATTTGTTTAACATTAACTTAGTTGAAAGTCTTATATTTAGTTTTAATCTAGCTAGTGAGATTTGATTTAGCCGTTTTTTTAAGAAGTGATAATGTAAATTTAATGTACATATTTCAGAAAATATCCTGTGGATGCACTTACTAGCAGCAGCTAGAACCACTGCCACAAATTCAAACACTGTAAAAAAAAATGTAATAATATCTTTAAAGATACTATTGACAAATAAGTGACAAATAAGTAGATTCATTTTTCTGTAAGCACGGGAGAAGCGATAGCACATTACTAGAAGATCTATACAGGTGCAGATACTGGTGAACATTTGGAAGGACTGTAAAAGGCACCAGAGATGTAACTTGACGGTGTATCTCACTGTTGTATTGAACAATCCCTCACTGTAACTAATGCAGAAAGCAAACAGAGCATTGCTATCCTGTTCAGTTTTTGGTTGTGTTTAATCGTTGCAGGGTTCACCAGGAGGAGTACCTGGTAGTGGGACTCTGGAACAGCTTCATCAAGCTTTCATGCACAATTTAGACAACTGCTTGGAACCCTGTCTTCTCTGTAAAGGAAACTTTGATGTAGCCGTAGCTAAGTAGTACAGAGATGGGAAGTTATGGACTACCTTGGAATATAACAGCCTCTGCTTTAAACCAAAGCCAACATTACAAGGCCTGCAGAAAGCTTTGCCCTACTAGCTTCCCATCACATGTTTGTCCCTGACTCATATTCAGGTGATGGGATTAAAAATCTCACAAACTGTCTCAACCATTTTTAACTCTAATGTTATGGACCCAAGTTTGGGTTAATGTTATGGACCTTTAAGTTGGTTCATTAAGGTTCTACAACTTAATTTCTGTTTCACACAAGCAGACTGTTCATGGATTAAAACAGAAATATCTTGCAATGGTGAAATTGTTTATCACTTGCCCTGCAAAGAGTCAGATTTTTCTCACTGTGAACAAGAACCTCAAAAGTCCATACTAGCCTAACTCTGAAAAAACCTGGATAGTGATACATTTTGGCAGATAGCCTACTGTCTGATCTTTATTTCTGCACTTTGAAAAAATCAGTAGCAAAGTCTAAATTAGTCTTTTCCCTCTGCCCTATTAATGTTAGGTACCAATAGCAACACAGTGAGTAAGGATATTTTTAATGTTACTTACACACCCAGTTTAGCAGTATTGGTGCCAATCTTTATCCAGTTTTGGGAAGGTGTTTTTCCTACAAATTTTAGAGGGCAGGGTTGTTCATACAGCCAACCTGTGTGTTCAGTTTCAGCAAGAGAAAGCCCTATTTTATAACAGCAGTACAACTATGAGGCTTCTGAAATGCTGTGCCTAGCAATAGTTGCTCAGAATAGTCTGTTTCCACTTTTACATTCTGTGACTAGAGGAACACTTACATCCTTGAGTTGCCAAGCCCAAGAGACAGACAGGTAATTCTGTTTGGCAATATAAGCAGTTACACTCTCCTAACAGGCAGATTTGTTTGCATTTAGAAACCAACAGATCTTTTAAAAAAAATAATTTAAGTTAGCACAATTTTCTGCCTTAAGCTGCCTGAAAAATGTTGCAAACAGAATTTATTCACAAATGCCCTTTTCCATGAAATGAACCTGTATGTTCAATCAGGTGCAAGATGATCTGGAAGTTCCTGCTCCTCCAGCCCCTCTCACGCACTGCAGTGAGCAGCTGGAGAGAGGAGACAATAATCACATGCAGGAGAACTGTGAGCAAACTCTTTGCTCACAGTAACACCATGGATGTTAAGTAACCCTACAGGCTCCCTCGGGCATATCCTCTGACTCTTCACAAGCCTGAAGTCCTTATTTTATAGTAACACATTCAATGTAACATATATAGTTATATTATAGTAATAATGTGAACAATACAGCGTCATATTCAACACTATATTATTTGTGTTTGTGCAAAGCTTATTCTCCAGTTCCAGAAATGCCCCTGTTCAGTCCATGTTGATCAGCAGTGGCACATTAACCACCTGTGTTATGTATATTTGCTGGTACAATCCTGTTTGCCACCAACTGCATTTTCTACACTTTCAGAGTCTTCAGTAGCAATACAGCAATTTCTGCAAGCCTGTTCTGCAACATGAGCGTCTAGGCTATAATCCTGGGGGACACTGGGAACAGCCCTCATGGTGTATCAGCAATCCTGACTGATGACAGGCTGCAGTACCTATCACCTTTAGGGTCAGTCAGTGAAAGAGATTCTTCAAACAGTGATTCCTTGATTCTTCTACACTCAGGTGCACAGTACAAAGCACATGGAACACAAAAGAACTAAAAATTCCAAGTAGTGAAGTTCTTGTAGATTTCATACTTGCTGCAAAAATAATGTGGGCAAAAGGGCAGATCACATGGTACTTGGTACACAAGTATTTATTAGAGCAAACATATAAATACCGCAGGTGACTATTTACCCTGAATACTCCAGAAAAATAATGATGGCCATGAAAAACAGACCAATGGCCACACAATCCAGGTAGTGAGCTGCGTCAGCAGGAACAGAAGTAGGTGACTGGAGTAGTGTGAAGGTAGCAAGTGGAGGCAGAAGGCAATACTGCCTTACGCTGCACAGAAAGGTTAAAGAAGTTAATCTGTCATCAGATTTAAAAGTGATGATAAAGAGATTTATAGGTAATTGTGTAGAGTAATGTGAAAAGTACTATTGTTACAAATTAGTAATAGTGGTGTGGTTAGTTAATTAGACTTCTTAATTGATTAGTAATGTGTTGCATAAGCAGTAAACATTGTAGTGTCATAAATCCATTACTCTCAATCTTGCAATTTAAAGACAAAGAATGGGACTGTAACTAACAAATACATAGTAAAAAAGTATCCCATGAAGTAATAAATTACATAGGAACTAGCCTGAAATTAACATGAAACTGAGAGGTGCATCATATTAAACTGAGGAAAGAAAAATCACACATTACAATCAGATCTAGCTTGCCAGACAGCACACTGCAGAAAAGTTTATGGGGATTACCTTACATCACAAACCAAAGAGACTGATGGCACTGCAAGAAGACGTAGAACTTGTAACAAGTGATTTTTTTCCTTTTCAAAAAGACAAAAGTGTTGTATCTGTGTGCCACTGAAAGGAATTAATCTATGCTATTTGGCTCATAAGAAGTCTCACCTAAAATACTACTCATAGTTTGGGACGGGACCCTGAAGATAATTCAGGCAAAAGGCAATCCAGGGGAGAGGAGAAAAATAGTATGAGGTTTAGAAAACATAAATCCAGCCCTGTACAATTTTTTTTGAAAGTTACTTTAATTTAGAGTTTTTGTAAAGCATAATGGCTTGCAAGTTGTCATGCTGTTACTGCTCTAAGAGTTAAGGGACCTACACTGGATATGTTTTACAGTTTTTTACATGTTTTTTAAACATTGTTTATTAGCCCAGTTAACATATGGAAAAGGAAGGAGTCTGTAGGCAAATCACTTCGAAAAATCCTTTGGACTTCTTGTTTTCTCCTTACCTCAGCTAAATAAGTTTGGCTACTGAAAGGACTATGATTCTACTGTCCACACTGTGTGTTTCTGATGTGAAAAACATTTTGAGGGAGACCAGAGAAATTAGCTGTCTTTTGCAGAAAAACCTTAAAGAATAAGAAAACAAGATCTAAATGTCAACAACAGTAGCCTGGATTAGAAAATGAATTGCTAGCTGCTTGGGAATTGAAATAACACAGGAACAAATTAATTCATGAAATTACAATAATTTAATTAATAATTTACAATAATTAATTAATAAATTAATAATTTACTGTGTTTCAGATACACAAACGTTCTCCATCATGGAAAGTGTAAGAATATTTAACCTTGCCTCACTGAAAGCAGCAAAGAGACAGGTCACCTCCCAGTTCCATGATACAATTCAATACTCAATTTTCCAAACAGATATCGGTGAAGAGAGACATCTAGTGTTCACAATTAAGAAAAAAATACTGGTAATCATTTCAAATGCAAGAAGCAGCAGTACAATTTCAATAATACTTTCTAACAGCCAATCATTCATTACTTGCATTTACTGATTTTAAAACAAGAAAATAAACATGAGAATAATTAAGACATTTAAATTCTACTCCATAATGTTAACAGTATAGGATCCATTAATCAACTAAGTTGAAGAGTGGGCATAAAGAGAACAGAGCCAGGCTCCTGGTACCCACTGTCAGAGCAAGAGGCAATGGGAATGGACTGAAACACAGGGGGTTCCTGGGAGGGAACGCATTTTCACTGTGATGGTGACTGTGTATGGCATCCAAACGTATTACTCAGAAAGACTGAATGAAATCAAACAGCAGCTCTATCATCTACTTTGCAGATAGTTCTGCCTCACATTTCAGATATTTCTAACCCTTACTGTAAACAGAAATGAAATAATCCACTTTATACACAAAAGCGTGCAAGGCAACACTTAACTGCTTAACTTGGGTAACAAAGCAACTACATGATACACATAGGATAGCATGTACAGCTTTCAGAACTCTTTTTCTAAATAGCAGAAACCGAACAATAGAATATTTTATGGCTTTTAAAATCATAAAACCTGCATATAATTCCATACATCTAACTTTCGTGTTTAGGACAATGAAGTAAGCAGTGACGAAGAAATAAAAGAAATAAATTACTGATCTATTGACTTACCTTTAAGGAGAGGGATCCAGCAAGAAAGAAGTGGTCCACGTCAATGACAGAGGCGAGGAAGCCAGCCAAAGTGACCTCAGTGAAGTCACTTTTCTTCCTGAGTCCAATTACTATGGCCCAGGACCACATTCCCAGTATACCATGCACTGCATTATCAGAGAAGGCTCGGAGCCAGTCATTTTGCTGAATGAAGGAAAACTGCAGAAGTCTGTCTGCTATGAAGCAGAATATCCCCAAACCTAGACTGGAAATAACTGAAGCTGTGCTGAAAGTCTGGAGAAGAGCGTGGGCCTTTTCAGTCTCAGATGCCATGACAAAAGCCATGTCACAGCACACCAAATGTCATCAGGACACACACTGCGCATTGTCCTTTGTATCGTCACTGTTCGGAAAATGTCAGAGATCAGAAAGAAAATTATTAAAGAAAAAAATCCATTAGCACAAAGCATTTATCACAACTAAAACTGAGCATAAAAAAACCCCAAATTCAATGTTTGCACTTAATATTCCTAGGGAAGTTTTAGTTTCAGTTAATTTGTTGACTTGAACACCACAGCTCTGAATTAAAACACTTGTCCTGTTTTAATTAGAGCAAGCACAAATAACATGGAAAGTTCTAATTGCACTTACTGAAATTTTACAAAGTAATTTTACAAAGTAATTTGAAACACGTCTATGATAATAAGTTTCAAGACTCCTTCTAGTCTTAAATACATTATATTAATTGAATTAAATACTTCACAATGTAACAACAAAAGATTACCCAATATGGATGATTCCTAGGACTGATGCTCAAAAATCCCAGATCTCTCTATATGACAACTGTTAAAACCGAGTTTTTAATCTATAATCCAAACTATTTTAATTTACATATTTTGCAAACATACGTATTATCACCCTTGTACAATTTCCTGAGCAACTCCTTGTTCAGTTTGGAGACTGGGACGTAGAATAAGCCTTAAGAAAACCAGAACCACTTACATATCTTCACTATTTATGATAAACACAAAGACAACAACCATTCAGTCAACCAAAGTAACCAAAACCGAGTGCTTACAGGAGAAAACTACATATGCTTTTCCTCTCCAGCAGCAAATTCTACTGTTAGTTTTAGGAGTGTTGTCTGCCACATTACCTTCATAACTTCTCTTTTTGCAGAGAAAAAAAAAGCAAATTAACTAATCCCAGTCATTTTACTTTTCAAAAGTTGCCGTCTGAAAATAACGGCATTGTTATATACATTAATAATAATTTTGAAGTTCTTAGAACCTATTTATGTTTTGTGACTTTTATGAAACCCTCTGATAAGAGGTGATTTCTTGGGAATAATTACTTACCTTAACTAATTAACACCTCAAAAGAAATTCCAAAAATAATTAAAGATCTTAAAGATCTCCATCTCATTCCCCCAAAACAACTATAGGATACCTGGATTACAAAAATACAGTACTCATTTACATGATAACATTAAAAAGAACACTTTTGAAAAAAAAGTCCTCATGTTAATGAAGTATTCCCTAGCTTTGTTACATTAAACATACTGAAAAGCTGTCTTTGAAGGACAGTACCAATTCTTCCTGTTCTAACTGCTATGCTAGTCTTTTTGGGGAGTCATAGGGATAGACCACAGTTTTGAAGCCTATATCCTATCTAAAAATGGATTCTTCCCATGAATTTGCCATTTTTGTGCACTACATTAAACCTTGATAATCTGTCTTCATACAGTTCTATTAGGTAAACTTTTACTCTAAAGGCACTTTTTGTAACTGTATTAGAATTCCTCTGAAAACGAATAACAATGGTGACACATAACAGTTTATGATTTTAAACATATTATTGATTTTAAGTCTCAGAAAATATAAGCTGTTTCTTCCAAACTATTTCCATGCCTGCTTATTGTAGAATTATCTGCAAGACATGACTGCTGGCACCTTTATAGAAAAAAAAAAAGCCCGCTGAATCATTTCTGTGAAAAACATTAAAAAAAAAAAGAGAAGAAAGCATTGTCGAGGACCAAGAATCAGAATGGGAACGATTTCAGAAGTGGAAAAATATGTACAGCGATTGAAAGGACTTTATGACGCAGACTTTACAGTTATTATGTATATACACATTGTATGTTTCCCCAGAATTTATATCTCCCGGGCATGCCCAGGCTTGTTCACTTCCCTGCTTCCCTGTTTCTCTGCTGGTTGGCTGGAGAAGCTGCAGAGAGGAGACAGCCCCCATTCGCCCTTTCCTTCCCCGGTTCCTCCTACGCCTCTCACCCTTTTGCCCGTGTCCCTATCCTGATTCGTTCCCCCGCTTGTCTGTCCCATTCTCCGCCCCATGTTTTGGCCCTTCCCCCTCCTGAGCTGACAAAAAATCGCGTGCACGCTTGAATAAAGCATTCTACCTGCACCCTACCTTGGATCCTGAACCCGTGCTGTGCCACGGCCCCTTCCCCCCATTCGGACCGCGGCAAAACATGAGTAATACATAGTCTGTGTACAGAGATGAAAAAAAGTAGGTCAAGTTTAGCATCTGTTAACCATGACTGTGCCTCTTCTGAATGAACGTGTAGACACAAAATATTTCCTGAAACACTGTAAGTGCAATTTTCTGCTGGATGACTTTACAGTAGATTTCTGAATAACTTCCATTTTAAAGAAAAAATGGTGATCTCCTCACAAATGTTTCTTCTATATAACCACCATGTCTTATTGGATTTCGCTTAAAATTACCATAATAATCTGTGTAAGAATCCAATCTGTGCAGAGGTGATGCAGCAACATACCTTTAAAAAGCACACCGGTATTCAAAATCAAACTTATCCTGGGACTAGGAGGACATACTTTTTTCCACTGCAAGTGCCTTATTCCAGTAGCAGATGTGGTCTCTGCCTCAGAGTTGAGCCTCTGTGCTTTCTGAATCCAGTCTGCCCAGTCCAAAGCAGCAAATACCAAACACCATTTGTTCCATTCTAAATAACACAAACACGGCAGCAGTAAGACTGATACTACACAAAGCTCTTCAGACGTTTTACAAAACACACACGAAATCTGAACAATAGTAAAAAAAACCCAGAAAGGATAAACATATATTTAATTCATTCATGAACAAATATAATTGAGCTAAAAGCAACTTCCAGCTAGGGCTTTGAATTGCTGTTAAAGAAAGCAGGAAAAAAAGACCATAAAACAAGAGAAGAGTACACATAAAGACAGAACACAATAATAAATAAAAGATAATAAACCCCAGAGTGGTAAACTCAGAAAAGAACACTTCCTGTCTTTTAAGTAACTGCCTTTCAAAATATAGAGCAATCTATTTTAACAGATCCCTTCTTGTGCCTGAAAGATTCCCACATAATGAAACATTTATGAGTCACAATCGGGGATCTGTTTTTTAATTTCACCCCATTAGCAAGTGGCCTTGGAATAGATAAACAGAGATCTATAGGTTGAAACAGCAACAGAAATCTGTGTCAATTTGGTGTTAGACTTACACTGTTTTGCTATGAAAAGTATTACCATGTGCATAAAGTACACAAGACAAGTAACACTACAGACTTTAAAAATCCCAAATGAGTATGATTTGAGAATTATCTATCATGAAATAAAGGTAATAATGCCAACTGGACAAGAACTATTGTATGTGAATGGGTTTCTTTCATACAGAATGAAAAACAGGATGCAAAACTGGCTTCAGGTTGACCTCAGTGAAGAGCCATGTCCAAATGTTGTTTTTAAACAGCCTATTTCTGCCACCGTTTTAGAAAAAAAAAAATGTATAAAAATCAAGTCACATTCCCAGGCACAACAACATTAACTATAAATATTCTGCAAATTAAGAGTGAAATCAGACTAGAAAAGGCAAAACTCTGTTCAACCAAAATAATCTTTAAAATGACACATTTAATGTAAACCTAGAAACCCTTTTTTTCTGAAATGATAAATTTAATGTAGAACTAGAAACTTTTTTTGTCTGAAAAGTTATGATTTTCAAGCTTTTTACAAAATATCACAATAAAGTGTCATATGTTTTTCTATCCTATAAATTTCAGAAAGCATATTGATGGAATTTACATTCCTGTTAAAACATAAAATTGGGAAATAATTCACACAGGAATGCTTAAACTGGGTAGTCAGTCCAGTTAACATGCTGAAGGGAAGCTTTATGTTGGTTTCACATAAAACACAAAAGCTGACAGAGTAACACTGCCTAGAGTTGTGATTTTTCGTGTCATTTTTATATGAGATAAAGCACTATACATAATCTATGCCTACACCCTCAAAATGCAATTTTGCTGATATGTTTAATGTAATTTAAGAAAGTTACCAATAATACTTTAGCAAACGCACACTTAACACTTTAAATTAGTGACACAATATATTTACATCAAAACTGTAAATATGCTTTTGGGGAAAAGAGACGACACTAAGAGGCCTTTCAACTCATGCTGTATGAGCAAAACGAAATTCCAATGGCTAAAACTATCACTTAGAAATACTGCTCTCCCCAATTTTTTCTCCAGTTTTGCAAGACGTTATGAGGTATGGGAAAACGTATAGGTATTTAATGCATAAAATGACAGAATCACAGAACCAATTAGGTCCGAAAAGACCTTTGGGGCCACTGAGTCCAACCTGTGACCGAACACCACCATGTCAACCAGCAGAATTATTTCGACTTTATGCAAGAAGTCAAAAGACTGCAGCCCCTTAAAACTCTATTATCTCCTAAAAACTTTAATATTTGATATTGGATGTTAATTTATATTAAAAACTGCATGACGTAGAATTACCATTTAAGACATCAGCTCAAACGTTAAGCATATTAACTCATGGAAAAGGAGATCCCAGCCTAAGACAATCTATGAAGACCTGGCAATGCAAGTATTTTTGGGTCAGATAATTATAATCTACTGTTGAGGCTGGAGGGTGGGAAAGGACAAAAGCCCAGAAGGAACACGTAGGATTTACCAAGACGCCGAAAAACTAACTAAATTTAACCCGGCAGGAAATTAACCTGAAAACCCGGAGTGTGAGGGGAGCCCGGAGCCCCCGAGGGGTGACGGGGCTGGGAGCCGCCGCCGCCGCCCGTGCCCAGCCCGCCCCGGATCCCACCTGGAGCGCGGCCGCGGCCGCCGCCATCGGCACCCGCACCCCATGAGGGGAAGGCGCCCCGGCCGCCCCGATCCCAGCAGGAGCGGAGTAGGAAGCGCGTTAGGAAGCATGCGTGGCCGCGGAGCAGCATGGGACCCGCATCAACCTTGTCTCCTCCCATGGCCGCCCCGGTTACGAGGGAGAAGTTTTTCCTAGGGCGAGGGGGGGCGGTGTCTTAAAAACAGTTGTTTGGGTGTTCGTGCTGTAGTTCGTTATATCGCTGGGAGAAAAGCGTCTTCTGCCCTGATATAAATTATTTATTTACTAAAAAAAAAAAAAAAAAAAAGAATATAGAGCATTTGGGAAGCATTTTATTGGACTGGGTGAGCTTCTGAATAAAAGCACGTTTTTACAATTAAAACTGCCTATCCCTACTCTAGTCAGTTCAGCAGTTCACTGAGTTGTTCTGTAAAATCAGTTGATTCAAACACAACTTCATACATTTAAAAGCAGCGAGGTCAGGTCAGCCATGATGTATTTATGCGGCTGTGCTCTACTATTTCACCTGTTCTCTTTGTCTATACCAAATATACCACTGGCACTGTTACTGACATTACAGTGGCAGCTCACAGACTTCACGGGTGTTACAATGGCAACTTCAGCCCTCCTGTCGCCCCTCAGAGCTCCCTCAGACACAGCTGGGACAGCTCCTAGGAGGACACGGAACACAGGTCTTCATCTGCTACAAAGCTTCACTTCCCAGAAGCTGCAAGCAGAGGTTCAATATCCTGAATGACTTTAGAAGTTTTCTCCAAAGCTTTCAAGACACACCCGACACTGAGTTCTTTCGATTCACTCCCGCTTTCATTTTTTCTGACAGCGATACCAGATGGATTGGATTTTGCAGCATTCTTCCTTTCTGGAACATTGCTACTGTCTAATAAAACCAGTGTTACTTTGTTAAGGAAAAAGATAAAACTCTTCCTCCTAATGAGAAAAATAATTCTGCATGTCTGTATTTATCATTCTGCATTGCAAAGTCTCACATTTTGTAGCATGGTAATTACATATAGCCAAAAGATGAAGATGGTATATTACTTAAAATGTCTATAACATTTATATAAAAATGTCTTTTAGACTTCAATTTTTCCAAGAGTTACTTTAAAAAGAAAACTAATGTTACACTGGAGTTAAACAGTGTACACTTTTCGCACTAATTGAATTGTACACTGGTTTAAAGACTATTATAGAGTGGCTTTAAGCAGATTCAGGACAGTGCACATTTTGAGCTGGCTGAAGACAATAAAACAATAATAAGGTAGCTGATAAACAGAAAGATACTGTACTGCAGCAACAAGCCCCAAGGCAACTGCCTTCTCTGTCTTTCAAGAACAGATCAGCAGATGACTCTTAGCAAAACTGATGCAATGACCATTAAAGGGCTTTGTTTTTCGGTGACTTTTTTATTTCGGTGCTGTGATGTAGAAGTTGGACAAGATAAGTGATAAAACAAAAATGATAAATAAGAAAAAGAGGTAATTTTAAGAAGTGAGTAAGGGAATAAAAGAAAGCAGGAACGGGATAGAGAGCCTTTGATGATCTAAAGTAAATATTTGAACATACAGATGAACAGCAGAATACAAAAGTGAAAAATCTACAGCTTTCAAAAGGACACAATTAAATCTCTGTATTTTTTTTAGCTCAGCATCAGCAGACCTGTCCAAAAAAATAAAGGTTATTAAACTATTTAGTATAATAAAAGGTTCTCAAAGACATTTTATAACTCAGATTTTATTTAACAGTTTCCAGCAATACTGAAAGTTAGATCAGCAAAATCCAAGTGAAAAAAAAATGCTTCATTTCTTTCATACCACTATTCAATGGCTGACATTTATTAATCATTTGTGTTCCCAAAAATCAAGGCTCTGCTCTAAGAATAGTCTCTTTGCTTTATGTATCTATAAATATAGATACAATTTTCATTTCATCAGCTATAAAATGTATCAGCTGAATCTGCTATAATTTAAGTAACAAGTACAAGTGTAATTGACGTCAATTAACACATTTTTAATACCCAAAAGTGTTTGCATGTGATGTCAGTAGACTTCTGGTCAGTAGCATGTTAAGAAGGGCAGATACATCAGCAAGAGATAAAACTGCTAAGTTCAAAATCCTGTTTTGAATTGCTTGATGTTCTGTTAAAAGACACCTTTCTTTGTCTAGTTTCTCTTTTTTTGCCTTGCAAGATACTACCTCTGTAACTTTAATCCTCCTTTAGCCAAGTCACCATAATTCTGATATTTAAGTAAGACAGGCTCAATGAAACAACCTCTACCTGGAACTCACCTAACATTTTAAAAACGGAATGAAAAATATAAAACCATACAAAATAAATGGTCTTTTTGACTACTAGGAAATGCAATCTGTAAAATTCGCAGTTTATAATATTTTTGAGTTTTGTTTTCAACGTTATTTATAGTCAGTTTTTTAGGACAACAATGAATACCAGTTTTCTTCAGTTACAGAGTGCGCAGTATATTCAGCAATCTCTTTCCTTTCGCTCAAACTTCTGCACCATTCTATTGCTGTTCTGATGTACCTATGTTAATATGAAAATTCAAAAAAGCAGTTATTTATATGAAAAACAAACTATTAATTTAAGCAAAAACCTGAAAGTGTTAAGCAATCCATCTGGATCTGAAAGAAAATGCTATGGTTCGAAATCTAGCTTTTTCTCTAGTTCACCTTGTCATTTTTTGATTCACTCTTTTTGTCCAGAATCTCCTTCATATTTAGATTTATACTGTTACAGAAAACTGTAACAAAGCTGTTATAATTTGTGATGAACAGTGTACAAGTGGTTATTTTTGTTTGTGAATATCTGCTTGCTAAAATGCAGCACAGTAAGCTTCTGATGATACCCATAATGAGGCTGTAATTCGAGCAAGGAGATTACAGAAAGTAATCTGCAGGCAGAGGTCATTATCTGTAATAAAGCAAAAATTGGATAAAGTGCTGTCCAGTGTTATGTACCAACTCTACACAGGACAAATGCTTTTGGGTTTTTTTCTTATCCACTGAGGAAAATGCCAAGTTGCAGCCCTAGTTATTTTTCTAAAAAGACATTGCAACAATTGTGTTGTAACAATTATGATGTAATGACAGCATGCAGTGGCCCTGGGTCATACAGGTCCTGAATCTTTGCCAGATGTAAGACGGAGCTCTTATCATTATGTGTTTGGTTCAGCCCTCCCAGTATATTGTCAGTAAATACTGCTTCTTCATCTAAATAGATTTGTACAGGATTATTTTATATTTAAATTACTTAAACTGTTTATACCTTTTATAGACTCCAGGATGACTTATTTGTATTAACTGCTGTACCCCATCAGGAGTAGTTAACTTACACCAGCCTATATCTTCATTTACCTTAAAAGAAAAAACATTACAAGTATTAATCTTCTGCTGCAGTCTGAAGAAGAAAAAGCAAGTATAATTTGCCAACTTAAGAATTAAGTATCTATGAACGATCCAGTTCAAACACTTATAAGTTTGTGCTTTGCTAAGGATAGAATCTGGTACACAGTCTTAAGCTGTGCCAGGGGAGGTTTAGGTCAGACATTAGGAAGAAGTTCTATACAGAGTGTGATTAGGTATTGGAACGGGCTACCCAGGGAGATGGTGCAGTCACTGTCCCTGGAGGTGTTTAAGAAAAGAATGGATGTGGCACTCAGTGCCATGGTCCAGTTGACAAGGTGGTGCTTGGTCACAGGTTGGACTCGATCTTGGAGGTCTTTTCCAACCTAACTGATTCTGTGATTCTGTGGTATAGTCTGCTATGACAAATGCAGGGGAAAAAGGCCTTGGCATAGCTCCAACACCTGCTTTGTGCTATTCAAGAATAAATTATTTCTAAAAGTGCATAGAAACGTCTCCAAACCTGTAGAATTTTCAATTCTTTTTTATTTTTGTATTTTATAGGCATCAGAACTTTTGCTTCATTTTCTCATTGATTTCCTAGTAACACTTTTTCAATTAAAAGTTTTAAGAATAGTCCTTCCTCTAACTTATGAGTTACCTGGATCTCACTAGAGGAGGAGCTGAAATCCCAAACCACAATCAGGGTCAACCCATCCCAAAAAGCAGCATGGACTTTATGATCCAAGTACACAACGAGTCTTCCCATGTTGGGAATAATCTTTTCATACAGCAAAACTAGCAACATTTCTCATCCATCTGTCTCAGGTACCTGGAACCAAACAGATACATCAAAAACTTGAGGAAAGATTACTTACATCATTATAGCTGTTTGTATATGGCCCAGATTTTCAATTCACTTGTTTTTCCCGAATTACAACCAGCTCTCTTCATCATGCAATTTCTTTCTGTTTCATAAATATAACTTTACAGTGCATGCTTTTGGCTCCCAAATATCTACCTTCTGATCTCTGAGAATACACTGAACATTCATTCCTCTAGATTTAGTCCTATTCCCTATAGTCTGTATAATCTTCCCTATAACACTGAAAGATTAGTAAATTTTCAGCTACATACCACTTTCCAGCACCAGAGATGATAGTTATGACTTAATAACAGTTTTGTCTTGCAGCAATAATGAAGTATTCTGAGGAGAAAAAAAACCAAACAAAATATTAAGCATTTCATTCTTATTATGTCTTCTAAGCAGTTCGGAGCTTTGTTTTTTATGTTTACATATGTCCTCAGTGCTAATATAAATTCCTTTAATTTGTATACTTAATGAAATAATAAGTGTTACGTGTAATTTTAACTCCTGTCCTTTCTAAGTCAGAAGAATTAATGTAAAAAAGGTAAAGTTACTTGGTTGCCTGAGTAATAATGGAGGATATAGAGTATGGATTTCCTGGTACATCAGGAGGAAGACTGTTCACTGAATACATTTTTTCTTCCATCTGCAGTAGAGCAGAAAGATGAATTAGTTACAGGTACCATAGCATGAAAACAGCATTAAAAGCTTGCAAATTATGAAATTTCTAATCTCCCAGAAAGAAACTATAATCACATTTAAATCTGCTCCAGAACAACTATCTCCTCAAAAAGTAAAAAAAAAATAAATATTCAGTTTCTCTGCACTCAGTAAGGGCCAAGAAGTTCTCTTATCAGAGTAGACTGTAGTTCATTACTGAGTAATGACACCTGACTATGAGTTAAAGGCTGAGTTTGAAGAGTATGAAGCTGATCCTTAATTCTGCTTTAAAAATACAAGGCACCGCATAAGCACTTGAGAGGATTTCTGCTCTGGGGAAACTTAGCAACAGGAAGACACAGAGAGGCAAACTCCTTTCTCCAGCACTGAACAGTTGGTCTTGTAGCAAAACCAGAACACATCTTCTAGGTTCTGTCTCCATACAGTAGAAAAGAAAACACTTCCAAGTCCATAAAGATTAATAATCAATATGTTAGTTTAAAAACTAAACTTCTAAATTAGCGACAAATGGTAGTAGTAGTATCTTACTCTTGGGTTTGATAAAATAAATGTGACAGTGAATAAAATTTTCCTTATTGTGTCTGTAATTTCCAAAAATACTCCTTCTGAAGCAGGAGTAATCTCATTTTTTTTGTATGATCAATGGCTTGATACAGGCATAATTCACTACAGAGTGCATAGCCAAATGTATTAAAACTAAGAAAGCTGCTAACTTGAAGGGATTTGGAATATACTTTAAAATAGCTTTATACCTTTTTCGTTCCTTTTTGGACTGCATAATGTATGAAATATTTTCCAAAAAATGCTCCCTCTGACTTGAAAAATGAGTCATCACCAGGATAAATTTCTGTGATGTTTGTCCTAGCATGGATAAATCTAAGAAAAATAACATAATTTTTAACAGGTATTTAAAATGCTGTTTCATTAGACAAGCAAAACAGGTTAGTACACTTGAAGAAAGCAATAAGCAGAAACAGCAAAATGTACCAACAATTTCTTTTAACACAGAAGATTAGCATTACCAGGGCTGTTTCTTTGCATGTGTGCATGAGGGGGAGGATTTAAATAAGCTAATTAAAGTTTTTTTGTGTGTTGAGGTAAGCATCTCACAAGAGCTGCTCATATCACTGACCACAAAATACAGTGATTCTGAAGTGAATTCTACAATTTTCTTAGTAGAACAGCCCTACCTAGTGTACACAGAAAACTGTCAGACTGAATGATTCCTGAACAATCTGAAGCTCAAAAACACAATACAGCTGTGTGTTTCTCATTAATGTCAATGGTCTTTTATCTGTGATCATATGGTATCTTTGAGCCTAAAACCCACTTAATGACACAACTCCGTTGTTAGATGCCTGGACTTAGGAGGTGGGACTTTTTTGAGTTAAGTGTGGCTACCCACCATACTTTCAAAGAAAAGAGGTTTCTGAGAAAAAAAGCTCTGAAGTGCTGCAAACATTTTGTTCAGATGAGATGAAAATTTAGGAATTACACTAAGAAAAATGAAGAACACTGGGCAAAAGGATTAAAGGTTTCAACAGCAATGATGCTTTTATGAAAGACCTTTAGATGCTGATAGCAATTATAACCATTTCAATATGAAAGGGCATTTCAAAGAAAAAAGTCTTTCTTTTTTTAACCATATGGACAAGGTGACTAGCCAGGAAAATCCACAGTTGAACTGCCTGCAAAATGTGAATTATGGAGGTCACCAAGACAAACATTTCTAAAGCATTAAATCATCAGTGTCAAAAGGAACGCTAAGAAATTTGCAAAGAAACCAAATACCATGATTGTCAGTGAAATCTGAGGGAAGTCCAGCTGTCCAATAAACCTTTAAGAAATTAGATCATTTCTTTAGAAGCCTTAAACATGGTTTCAGATTCAGACCTGGAAATACACTGTACTAGAAAATCTGAAGTCCAATGAACAAACAGGAGAAATGAAGAAACTCTTACATGAAGATTGTCTTCAATTTCTCAAAGAGTGATAAATGGACAAAGTAAGACATTTCATCTTAAAGCTTAATTCCCATACAAATAAAGTCTTCCAATGATGACACACGTGACTTCCTACATACCTATAAAAAACACCCTGGCACCATACAACTGAATTAGCTGAGGGTATGAATAGTATTCAGTGTCTTCATTCTGCAAGAAGTCACAGAAAGTCCACCTGTGTAAAATGCAATAAAAGTCTCACTGAGTCCAAAGATTGGTTGGTTGTTTTTTTTCTTTTGTGTGTGTGCTGGTAATCATTTCTGTAACTAGAACTGATGCATGCACACCTATTCAAAAGGAAGGGGCTGCATATTTTCAGAGTCCTCCAATTCCTTAGTTATTCACATTAGTTACTAAATTAAACTTCTCAACCCTGAAAATGTTTTTATTTTTAGTGATGCTGACAAAAGAACACGTGCCATTGACCCACCTCAGAAATATTATCTTCTCAAAAATAATTAAAAAAAAAACAAACCCAACCCAACCCAACACCTGTGTACTTTTTTCACTATTCTCTTTTCCATTTATATGTTTATACAGCATGTTAGAAAACAGAATTTATTTTTTTCTCTGGACTAATTACTATAGTTTCATTACAGATACAGAATGTTGGTTTCTTGGTTTCACAAATGTCATGTTTGAAGAAGATTCTAAAAAACCCCCAACTGATAGTGATCTTAATTTTTTTTTTTTTTATAGCTAGGATTCAGTTATTTCCCTAGAGGCTGAAGTTCCAAATTGCAGAATTGTGAAACACGTTAACATTTACAGTTTAAAGAGCTTAAATTACCTGTGTAAATGTGGGGCTCTGCAGCTGAGGGGCAAAGCTGTAGGTAAACAAGAAACTATTTCATGTCTTTCAGGGTTTGTTACAACGTCAGCCTTGATAGGTGCATGGTTATTTTTCCCACATGGCTTCATTACATTTTTAACAGTATGTAAGTTACAGCACATCAGTGCCAAAGACAAAGGATATTTCCATTCTTCGGGACAGGAGGAAACAGACCAACACTGTGTAACCCATGTGTATTCAGAAGAACAACTGATGTAGAACAATGGGTCTCCATCTCTGTCTCCTTGGTCCTTCGGTTTGGTTGGTTCTCTCTATTTACCTTCAGCACAACCATGTTCATTTTTCTTATTCACTATTCTTGTTTGTTTCAACGCCATTTCTGTAACAGAGTTACTACTTGGTTTTCCATTTTGATAGTCACTGTACCTTTTAGAGGAGCGTAAGGATGCTGCAGATGACTGGCTGACTTTGCATAAGAACTCCACTGTAAATTCTTGCTGCAATTCTGACAGGTAAAGGTGAGCATACCTCACCTGCTGCTACCTGCAGCACCCCACTCGCCCACGGGAGCCTCACGCAGAACTGTGTGCTGCTTCTCCTGCCTCCCTACGCACCAAGCCAGGGGGTGGGCAACCGGGCATTCATTCCTCGCCTCCCCACATCGGCACTTCTGGAAGACGAGGAGGCAGGCTGCCCATCTACAACATACCCCAGAGACAGACTACTTATAATTCTCTAGTAACTGCTGCTTTACATTTACGTATTCGCAGGGCAGGGAAATTCAACCTGTGTAATTAGAACTGGGTAGCAGAAGTTGTAGCTGAATAGGCAAGGTCTAAGTTCGTAAAGGACAATTTTAAAATTATGCCTAGCTGCCTTTTTGGAAGATTATACACCAACACCCTCCATCCCCTAATATTTAAAATTAATCAAAGCTGGTTTAAGTGGATTGACAGTTTACAGCCAAGTGACAATTCATTATCAATCCCCATTCAAACCACTTAATAAACACAGCTGAAGATCCACACTAGAGCACATGGTCTTGCTGCAACAGTCGTCCCTTACCTACCTATGGAGGTACAAGTTTCTCAGATCAGTGCAATCATGGATGATGTGTGTTCAGTACAACTTTCATTCTCAACAGCTGTTTTCCCAGGAGAGAGTAGATCAGCATCCAGTCAAGTGGCTGCAGGCACAGCCATGCATCAAAATACCCTCGTTCTATTTGCAATACCCTTTTTAATAAGTATTATTCTGTACAGTACTTGCCTGAAGCAAGTTTCAAAGTATATACTGGGATTATGAATGAGTCACGAATATTAGTTTTTATTATGGGTGATACACTGTATTTTGCTGACAATTTCACTACTATGGCTGAAACCTTCACCAAAGAAACTGTGGAAGTAGGTCCCACAGACTGAAGTAGAAGTGGCAAATCAGCAGTTCAGGGTACAAACAGTGTACTATCTGGCTTTTTGTTGGAATGTAATTTTGTGTTCCTGTACTAATTACCAGGATGCACAGGCATAAACTGGATGATTAGGACCACAATTCAATCAGAGAGAAGTTGCAAACTTGAGCTATCAGTAATAGGATGAGTTCTGTGCAGTAGGAAGGAAAGGCAAAATGTGATAAGAAAGTATTGTCTCAGAGAGAAATAAAGATTACTATTCCAAACCAGACCGAATGTCACAAATATTCAGTGCTGTAATGGATTACTGTACTGAAAAAAAAAATCCCAGCTCTGCACAATTTGTGATACCTGTGATACCTGACATAGTTTTGCTTCTTTCTGTAGTGCTGCAACTAACCTAAAACCCAATGGTCAAAACTGAGTGACCATTTGTTTACCTAAAAAAAAAAAAGAAAAAAAAGGGCCAATAAGTACTAAGACCTTCTTTGTAGGAAACTACTGAGAGTAAGTGGACTTCATTTCTGAATATGAAAATCACTCAACAGCAAAGCACATGCAAAACAGCAACTCTGGCAGCTCAGTTTGAAATTAAACAAAGTGTGCTTTTTAAATACTAAACATTTCTGTTAAATCACAATTAGATTTTTCAGAGTGGGAAATACTGTGCACACTTTTACTGATCTGTGAAGCTTGGTTCTCCTGTTCAAATCTGAATGTGAAGCCTGTTTCTTTTCAGAACCATTGCTAAAGAAGCTTGCTTCACATATCCCCCAAAGTTTGCTCTCCATGCTTCTCTGCCTTCGCTGATTTACCATTACACCATAACACAAATCCATCTTTTTAAATGGTTATATCTTTGCAAGGCATTGTTCAGAAACCTGTAGATGAGAAACATATATGCAGCACTTGAAATGTGTAAATGCTAAAATCAGGTGAAATAATCTTTAAGACTCATTTCTATCATACATAGAACAACGGGCAATTAAAAGTGGGCAGACAAGCAGCAAAGGGTGATTCTGACAATCAGAAACCTGCTGCTTTGTTTTGCTCTCCTCACATCTCATGCCACTGTCACGAATTTGTATTAAAGTTCTGTGAGATCTAAGACAAGTAAGAAAGACTTAAGTGTTTAACAAAAAGATTATGGTGTGTACCTTATGCAGCAGGACAGAGTTATAACTAATTTTTCCCTACTGCAGTAATGGCTTAAAGCTCTTACCAAGCTTCACACACAGGTACAGAGACAGCAAACTTCTCCACTACTTCAAACAAAAGTCTCACTTCATGATTTTCCAGTATTTCTGGTGGATGGAAAAGCTTATGTTGCAAACTTGACCTGAGTGGCTTCATCTATACAATTCCTAATTCTCAACATTTTAATAATACAGGATGAGTTGGCACACTTCTTATCTACATGCAAGATGTACTGTCTCCACAAGCTGACAGAGTACATCTGGAACCTGAGGGCTACTTTACAAAAAAAGAAGACTCATCACAACAGATGCAAAACAGATGCAAAACAAATATGAAAAGTGGAGTCCCTCTAAGTCACTGTTACTTAACTGTAAAGCATATATGGGACTTTTAAAAGGCCCAAATTCCTTGGGACTTTTAGTTTTGAGTATTAATGTTTTCCAGAAGACATCTGCTTATAAGGTCAGCAGAAAGTCTGACCTATATTTGGATTACAAATTTTGTATGAAAATTATGCCCAGTGAGCAAACACACGTGTGAAAATCAGCTAATTTTCACATTTCTAGTTTCTGGATTTCAGACTTTGAAACGCTAATACAGTCCTTAGGACCACACTGCCTTTTGATACATTTTATTTTTCCAGTGAGTATTAAAAGATTATTAAGAGTCTCTGCCACTGTGTACTTTGAAGAAAAAAAAAAGGAGTGTTGGGCAAAGGATCTATAGAAGGAGGTCAAAATTAATTTTTGTTTTAAAGCAAAAGTTTGACAAAGTAGTGAAATTATACCAAAGGAAACAAAGCTAGTTAAATTTTATTTTCCAAAACTCCAACCTAAATAAGTATGTTAAATAACCATCCAAAAACCAGTGCTCACTGTATTAGCAGATGCACAACTTATTTAATCAAACAAATAACAGTGAAATATTATCAGAATTATTTACATGCATATTTACAATGTGTGTTCTTTATAGTAGGTAACTTCTGGGAATATTTGCATCTGTTCTTGGTAAGTTTTTCTATTCAGTCTAACCAGTATAGGTGACAGGAAAGAAACTGAGTTTGGCAATAAAACCAATGGAGCATCCTAGGAAAACTAACATGATTATATGGGGTCCAAAAAAGAGCAGTTGACTTCAGAATGTTAACATTTATGAAATAAATGAATTTACTCCAATTACAAAATTAAATCAAGCTACATAAAATTAGAAGAATAAAAGAAGTTACAAGCATTGCCAGAAGGTTAGACATGTTAGATACATTATTGAAAACAAAAAAAAAGGAAGAAAAAAGAGCACTGCATGTACGCTTGAGAAGCATGGATTCAAACATAACCACATTATTGTAGTCTCGAAGAACACAACAAATTACAGCATAGTTTTTGCTTGTAAATTTGAAAATGAGCTTATCTGAACCAAAGATCTTGAAAGCACCTCACTTCCAAAATACTGCTTGCTTTTTCACATATCAACATATAACATTTATTCCAGGAGGGAAAAAAAAAAGTCCAGACCTCACGCATACATGTTTTAGAAGAGTAATAAAACAGAAATAAACAAAACAAAAATCCATACACAAAACAAAACTCTCACAAACCACTTCTCCTGATTGTGATCTACAAAAAAAACTATTTTTTTCCTTATTTCAATCACACTCTTCTTGGGGGGAAGGGAAGGAATCAAATACAACATATACGGTATATGGTAAATAGAATGAGTATATCCCCAATATATACTAAAGCAAACAAGCAAGCAAATTCAGATCATTATTCTTTCCCTTTCTCCCTCAAGGGAAATTTTATGGGGCAATTCCCCATTAAACTTTAATTTCAATTATAACTTCTAAATAATTTTTATTGCAGCCAAAACATTGTTCAAAAAACATTATTGATAAAATAAACTATGATATATACACAACATTTTAAGTTACAGGGCATAAGTTTACAATTTTTGGCAGATTCTGTTAAACAAAATGGAAATTGTATAACTTTAGTACTTGAAGAAACTAAAGTTCCTCATTTTGGTACAAATATTTTGTGTCCCCCTGTATTCTAACTATACCTAAACAGGTTTAATAAACTAACATTAATATGTAACATCTCACTGTTTTCTCTCATGTTCTGATTCTAGACAGAATTTTTCATATGCTTCTTCAATTTCTGGATCCATCTCATCATCAATCTCATCAAAATACCTAAAGAAAAAAAAAAATCACCAAAGGTGTTAAGTTTACATACAGATTTTGAAAACCATTTGTGTAGATATCAAGAATAAAACAAAGCTTTATAAATGACAGTATTTATGAGATTATTTTTAAAGGGGGATGAAGAAGAAAAAATAATGGGTACTAGGAAAACAAATAAATAGAAACCTCAAAGCAGCATAGATGTGTACAAATACCTACAGTGTTTGTCACCTTTTTAGATCTTCTGCTGCCCAGTTTAAAAGACAGAATTAGTTCCCAATATGATAGAAAACACAATCATGCAATCCAAACTTCCCAAAATTTACTAATGCATCTATACTGATAGATTTACAAAAAACAAAATTACCAACATATTAGCATGGTCAACATGCTAGCTCAAGGAATGTGTTCATATAGAAACCCTGTGCTCCTGTTTGTTTATATTTAAAAGGAGGCTCCCTATTGCACCTGCGTTATACTACCTTGTATTACAGGGTAGCTGGACTTTCAGAAAAGATCAGTCTTATTTAGGTCAAACGAAAGACTGGATCCCTTTAATTATGTAAGTATTGCACACAATGGAGACTACCATAGTGTTTCAAAATAAAGCCAGGGAGTGATGGGCATCACTTCAGCTTTCTTTCCCCCCACAGTACATTGGGAAGTAACTTGTGTGTTCCCTATTTTCTCCATATCCAACTCTAATGTCCTAACCATAGACTAGGACAATAGAGTTGTAGCTTGAACATGATAGTGTATGTAATTCTAAACAGCCTTAAAAAAATCGAGTCAGCAGCTACTGACTCTCCAGAAGTGCGCATTAATTTCAGGTGCTCAGTTTACTACTTTCTGTCTCTCAGTTCTAAACAATGGAATCGGCATGTCTGATCTGCACAGAGGCCATAAATGTGTTTCACAGAAAACCTCAGCAAGCCATAGAAAATGTGTATGAAAAGGTTTTTTACTCCAGCTTGTGCACTGAAAAAGCAATCTACATATTTATTTGTTCCTTTTTTCTTGCAGAAGCGTAGGCTGCAGAAGGCAGAACCCTCACACAGAATCCTCCTCCCTGATGTCAGTCATGAGAAATAGCTGACAGAGAATCGGCAGACATTTGTCTAAGCTTTTCTTAAGCCTTCAACAAAGAAGGTTACAGTCACCTTGCTTTAAAGTTGACTCAGAGTCACTCTTTGGATTTGCTGTGTTTTTAACTGCTGTCTGCTCCAATTTGCATTTATTCTTCTAAGCACAGAGGTTCACATGTGTCTTTTTTTGATACCTCTGTATGAGCTTGTTGATTTCTGATGACATCTCTTATTTATCTTCTGAAGTTGCCACTCTAAGTTAGGCACTATGAAGTTAGGCACAATCTAAAAGTTTTCTAATTTACTAACACAAATATCAATCCAGGCTTGCACTCTTACCACACATAAACACCACACAGAATGTGTTCTTGGGTGTCAAATCATGATCTGAAAGTCCTTTTCAGTGAGTACAAAGCTCAGAACAACTTAGTTTAGACCATATTCTTTTACTTATTTTACGTATTTCTTTCTTATAAACTGACACCAGAAAAGTCAGGCTACATTTTCACCTATTGCTTCCCCCTTTGCTTTCCTTGCTCTACAGGAATACTGAAAAGCCCTTTAATTCAGCACTGCTTGTGCTGAGGAGAGAAATTTAAATTCCTTCCTTTGAAAGACTGAAAATTCAGTAATTATCTCTAGCTGAGATGTTTATGTACATCAGTCAAATGAATTTAGGTTGCCTCACAACAAACACTTCAAGGCTTGGTGCTTCATTTTGATTGCAAATTTTTTTAAAATGCAGAAGTTTGTTTGTATATGTGCATAAACATTTGAAATGTAACTATCCTACTCAATTGGATAAATATGAAATTGGTTTCAAACTTGTGTGATTACAATCCAATTTACACCCAAACAAACACATCCACTGTAGAACTAAGTAACAATTATCTTATTTAATTTCACTTTTGTCAAGATTGGAATCCTAATTCTGCAGTATCACAGAATCGCAGTAAAAATAACTATTATTAAAAAAATACATCCCTAAAAAAGAAAACATACATATCCCCAGGTCCTAATAGATCTGCTCCATTTTCTTCATAATATGGAAACAAATCCTCTCTTTCAAGCAGCTCTTGGTATTCTTCTTGATAATCTGGTGAAGTAAAAATAAGATTGAGTAACATAGAAGACTAATCCTCTAAATTAATATACATCTATAAACTTTGAAAATAGTTAATGATACCATGAATGTCATGAAACATATTAACAGGAAAACCTCCCCCTACAGTGTTTTCTCAGAACATGATTTGACCTCTAAGACTGATGCCTAACTTCCCACAGAACTGTAAAGGTAGTGACAGATGTCTTTACATCAAATGATGCCATGCCACATTGTGCTCAGATTACAGATAACAAAGAAACGAAGGAAGAAAACCCCTTTTGCCACAAACAATGGATAAACAGAAGATGATTTGAATATTTCTGGCTTCCTGGAGAGGCTGAGTGCTGAGGACTATTGCACAAATTCTTCTGAACTATATGAACTCAAATGCACATTCTCCCTTTCAAACATCTTACCTTCTTTTAATGCAGAATAAAGCATGTGTTCCACAAAACCAGGAACTCAGACAGATTTTTGTCTTGTAAGTTGTCTAAGTTTCAGATGTTTGAAGAACTTCAACAAGCCATAAACTTAACTACAACTTTTTGAAAATGATTGAGAAGGCAGGTAAACTAAACTTGTGACATACCTGGGTCTGCTGCAGTGAAAGGAACACCATCAGATGTGTAAAATGTTGGCTCATTCTAAGAATAAAGTCAAACAGAAAGTTATACATATTCAGAGACAGTTGTTTGTAGTTTTGAGTAATGTGACTATTTATGAATCAAATTAAATTCGCATTAATTTAAGAAACAAAAATGGCCATGTATTCTTACCATAAAATAGTTGGGGTCGTTTTCAGGGGTAGCTTCTGTATGTGAAGTTGTTCCATGAACTCTACCCCAGTTACTAGATCGCAGTTCTACCAGTTTCAGAAGCTTATGTTTTACATCTCTGAAATAAAGAAAACCACTACAAAAGTTACAATGTTTTGTGCCAAGCAAGTAATTGGGCTTCTCTTACTGTGCAATACAAGATAGTTAAATCACTCCAAAAAATGTTCTAGAAAGGACAAAATTTGGTCCAATCTGCAGAAAATTTTAAGTTAAATTCTTCACCTGCAAGTATAGATGCTTTATGTGTCAATTATGAGATCCTCACCCTCTCCACTTTCTCTGTTGTTAAGTAAGGAGCTTGTATGAAAAAGGAAATTGTTATAGTTTTTATTGGGATATCGCACCTTGCAGTACAAACTGGGGAACAAATCCTTTTCTGATAAAAGGAAAATACTGGGAATAACAGGGGGATGATCTTCAAATTTTACTTTAACCATTTATTCTATGCTCCCAACTTTAGCTCTCCTCATTGTACTGAAATGTTGTAGTTAACAGTGAGAAATAATGTCCCCAGTACGTTAGATTCCTACACCCATTTCATCCCTAAAATAAGAGAAATTGCCTTATTTTAAGCAAGTCTATGGAGAAGAGTCTCATTAAGGAATACATAAATAAATAAAATTTTTTTGTTGTTTTCTCAATTCAAATGAGTTTGTTGTTCTGTGTCTTTGAAATCTCAGCTTGTGCCATCAATTTTGATTCCTGAAAGCAAAATTTTTCTCATCCTCCTTGGGGGCAGCTCAATTACAACCCACAGATGATATGAGCTACCTCTGGGCCTCCCTTCCATATGGCAAGAGATCAGTGTCTGAACCTACTACAGGTTTTTGGTGAGTTTCAAGAAGTTGAGCATGAAGCACAGCAGAATCAGACAACCTCATGCACACAGTTGATTAATCAGGCACTAGTAAATTACTAATACGTTAGTCAACCACTGACTTTTTTCTAGACCACAGTAAAGACCTTGGCAAAAAGGTGTGTTATTCAGAAGAAAAAGAAAAACAAAACCACAAGGCATATTTCATTTTGCCTCTACATGTATAGTGATTTGTAGGTATTTGATACTGCTGCATATTTAATAATGTTTGTATATATTTAATGCGGTTAAATTCAGATTTAAAAGTATAAACTATGAGATATGGCCACTATTGTCTCTTTGTATATACTTGCATTTAGACCCTAAAGCACTTATGGAAGATTTCAAGACCTAAAAGGTTTAAAAAAAATAAAAATAGAGTGGAATGTGCACCTCTGTTAAAAGAAAAAAAAAATCAAAAAATCCTTCACAAAACAAAATCAAAAATCCACACACATCTTCAACTGAAAAATACCTTCTCTTTTTTTACACGGGAAATGACCTAAACATCATGTTATTTTTAGTAAATAAAAGTAAAGATAATTTTTTGGACCTGTTCATTATTCTTGAAGATTTTCAAGTTGTTCTGTTCAATATAAACAAAACACTGCACGTAAGTTTATCTTCTCACCTGCTACAGCTTGCATCCAACACAACATTTTCAATTCTCTGAATCACTTCCTCCATATCACTCTTTCCTTTTTCTTTCCAGGCATCTTCTAAAACTGAGCCTGTCAACTAAAGACAAGGGATCAGTATTTTTTTTTAAAGAAAATCAGAAAACCTTAATAAACTGGCAACTTAAGAGAGTCTGTAACAATTCACGATGCTTAGATGCATTAGGTGACTATGTGAGGGCTGAAGCTCCCCATTGCCTACATCTCTTTGTTAGATCTCATAATAGCTTATTTTAAACTACAGACAGAATAGTAACTCTGTCCAGTAGAGGTATATGTTACCTAGACGTTCACAACCACTTTTTTCAGTCTTGAAATATGACTTTGAAACAACTCTGCAGTGACAGCAGTCAAATCTTACTTGATTTAAGTACATACTGTGACAAAGGAAACTTTATTTTTGCAGCTGATACCACCAGCTTACATGAGAACAAATAGTTTAATAAACTGTAGAAACACTGCAGTAAACTTGGCTAGCATCACAGAGAATTTCATCTGGGTATATATAGAGGAGACCAGAATTATCTGATCAAGCCACCCCAAAGTTTAATACATAAAGTCTGTGAGGCTAAAGCTGTTGCTGAGAAAGCTTTATCAGCAGTCTAAAGTATAGAACTGCTGTGGATGAAGGCCTTTTACTACAAGAATAGCTACTTCATTGAGTATTTTAGTATTTATAACTTCAAGAGTTAAATAAGAAAAAAATTGGTTTGCCACTATGACCAAAGTTAATAGCAATCCCTGATCTTCTCAGCATAAATATTACATGACAGAAAATGCTTGAAATGGCACCTGATGATACAAAGGGATAAAATCCTAAGATAAATGCTAGATATATTGGTTGGCATTTGTTTGGCATTCACACTATTCTACTGTTGTCCTACCTTGATCCTACATAATTAGGTAATAGCATCAAGATGATTCATTAAAAATAAACATTATACAGCAAAAAGGTGAAAAACTGTATCACTGTATTAAAATGAGAAGATAAGACCATTCTTGCTTTAGTAGTAAAACCAAGGTTTTATGAGATAGCCTAGTCTAGCTACCTGTGAACTCAACATTTGTAGATACTGTAACATACCAGAAAATATGTGCATTAAAAAAAAGTCTCTTTGTTCTGTAACACCTTTTAAATACTGCAGTGTGACAAAATGATCTAGATCACTCTTGGTTTTTTTCAGAATGAATGCTGTCAAGCCAAATCTCCACCTTCATTGGAAAGTGACTGAAAAGCAGCACTGCATTTGTGTATTGTGTGTTGGAAAAGATTCTTCAGTGGGCCTTGCCCTCAGGGAAGCACTGTCAACGTAATGACTGACCACAGAAGCGAATGTGCTCACTGAGCACCACCTCACACTTGCTATGAAGCAACCTGCTTAAACATCCAAACATCAAATGAAGGTTTTAAATGGAAAATGTCTCTCTTCCTTACTTTCTATTTACCATATCAAAAGAAGCTGTCAGAATTGAAATTCAAGTCAGAAGAGGCTCAGAAACAGTGGAGAGTGAGGAAGGATAAAGAATGAGGAGAAACAAACAAGCCAACCAAAAATCTTCAGAAAAAAGTGTCTAGCACCTAACTTTCATTCCTAAAATAAACTGTTTTCCCAACTATGAGTATAATAATACCAGTGAAGATAACAGTTTCTCCCTGCATAGAGGGTAACATTTTTTTTTAAAAAAAGTAAAACTTACAAGCAAAGAGGTTTGTTTTCATCATGAAAGACAAATATATATATATTTCTATAACAGTAATGACACAGACAAAACAGAATAAAATAACAGATATCAAGAATATTTTGCAAAAAAACAGTGGACCCTAATTGCCCAGTGTCCTTCAGAACATACAACACACCCAAGATTCCACAATTTATCCAAGCTGGTTACAGTTTTCTCCCACACCGGAAGCAGCAAAATGAGACCTGAAGGGACTGCTTACTCATTTGAACGAACCTTAGTTTCAGTTTTATTTCTCTTGTTCATACACAAATGGCCTTGAATTCACTTTTAGAGCATCACTTTCTTACTGGTTCAATTTCGTAATGGTATTAAGGAAAACAAATAGTTTGCTCTGCTAATGATGTAATGAATAAAACCCTATAAATATTTCCTCATTTGCAGTCTACCCTGCTGTTCCCAAAGCTAGGAAGGTTAAAAACCATGATTATAGTACTGTCTCACCTTCAAGAGTTTCACTGCACATATCAAATTACTGTCCACAGGATTAGAGAAGAGTGCATTTAGTAATTCCCGAAGGCCTTCTTGAAGAATTTCCGCTCGTGTTACCTGTCCCCTCGTTCCTTTAATCTGAAAAATACATATTAAAAAAACCCCCCACATTTAAAAGACTTGAGTTTTAGAAATTAGTCTAGGCACATTTTCTCTTTTGAATGCTGTGTGGTTTGTTTTGCAATCAACATAGTTGATCTCCACAGTGGGAAGAACGTGCTAAATACTGCAACCATTTTAGAACGCAGATTTTCACAGAATCACAGAATGGTTTGGGTTAGAAGGGACCTTAAAGATCATCTAGATCATCCTCGACCTGCTGGCCACACTTCTTTTGATGCAGCCCAGGATGCAGTTGGCTTTTGGTGCTGCAAGTGCACATTGCTGGGTCATGTTGAGCTCCTTGTCCACCAACACCCAAGACCTTCTTGGTAGGGCTGCTCTTGACTAACTGACAGCCTGACCCAGCTCCAGGACCTTGCACTTGGCCTTGTTCACACGGGCCTACCTCTTGAGCCTGTCTTGGTGCCTCTGGATGGCATCCCTTCTCTCCAGCACGTTGAGAGCACCACATAGCTTGGTGCCATCACTGAACTTACTTTAAGTACTATCCTTACAATTCTGAAATAACAATGCGTGTCTAGCATTTGTTTCTCTGCTAACAAATTGCTAAGAAAAGCTACCAAATGCCTCCCCAATGGTCCACCAAATATCAAATTCTCAGAACTCCCTGCTCTTTTCTACACGACGTTATGTATTTTTTACAGCTGTGGTGGCTTACTTCTAGAAGGCATTCTTTATGTATTTAAAAAAATTACAGAAAATGGTTTAAAGATAAATGGTATACTCCACAGAGTATGGTAAATTCCACAAGTGGACAACTCCCTCTCCTTCAAACTCTTTGCACATCTTTCTTTTTTCCTTCTAGCAAGTGAAAAGTAGATTTCAAAGACCACTTATGAACAGAAATTGAAGAGTCAGAGAATGATTTTCCTCATGGCAGCAGAACATTTTTATAGTGTCTGCTTAAATCAAACCATTGAAATAATCCAGTCAAAAGTATATTTTTAAGTACACTACAGCACTTAGTGAATTTGGTGAATACACAGCCATAAAAGAAAATTCTGTAGACTTTTTTGTACATATCACAAATCCAGAAAACCAATACAAGATTTCATGCTTCAAGCATAAGACATGGAGTCAACCATCAGAAGAGATATCTTTAAAGGTCTCCATTTTTAATTCGTCATTTTGAGGATTTCCACATCTTTCTCGAGGGCTTGTTAACACCTCCTATTAATGTCTTAATACTGAATTACATGGGTTATTGATCCTGATCTGCTTCTGCTAGGCTGTAACATTTCACGTGTTGGTTAAGTATAGTCATACAGGGGTTTTGCCAGTAAAAGAAAATGTCAAAAGCTTAATTTCAGAGGTGTTTTATGGTCAGTTCTTTCTATGGATTCTTACACTTTAATTTCTATACACTTCTCTTCTAATGATTTTTTTTCGATTGTTTGTGTTTCTTCGACAAACGCATTATAATGAAACTGTTCTAAAGTTCTTTTACTTTAATCCCCTCTGCATTTAAAAAAACACCTCAAAGTATTTCAGTTCAGTGTTTACCTAAAAACAAAACAAAAAAATAACAAAGAACCAATTGACATACAACTTTCTTCTTACCTCTAAGTTAAGGTAAAGTTCAGCTAAGAACAGCACAAAGGAATGAAATTGTTTTTTAGTAGCCTCATCACCTTTGGTAGCTTCATTTCTGTTTTCATACTCTGTTCGACATCTGTAAATATTAAAACAAAATCATATAATCTATAACCATTTTAACATATGTAACATGCTACTCATTTAACGGAATGATGAGAACTTATGGCCTGCATGAAAACTGTTACATGTTGAATGCTGGGGAGTGTGATGTGTGAGGGATATGAGGCCTTCACAAAGTAACGGTGGATTTTCATCCCTTTAGACAATACATATGATTACATGTTTAAGCAGTAAGATATCTGATGCAGAAAAATGAAACAGACCAATTTACAACATGTAGAAATGAAGACAGTTAAATAATTCATATATTAGAATATCGTTTGAGAATGTGTAACACTAACACAGGCAGTCAAATGACATGTTCCCCCCTTCAGGACACTGCCCACATTGTCTTAGATGCCTTTACACTTATTTAATAAATTCTTTATCTCACCATTTTAAATGACAGTGATACACAAGTCAGGACACTGAGCTGAGTGGTGCAAGTGATATTCCAGAGGGAAGGGATGGCACACAGTGGGATCTTGACAGGTTTGAGAGGTGGTCTGGGCAACTCATGAAGTTCAACAAGGCCAAGTGTAAGGTTCTGCACGTGGGTCAGGGCAATTCCAAGCACAAGTACAGATTAGGCAAAGAAGTGGTTGAGAACAGCCCTGCGGAGAAGGGCTTGGGGGTGTTGGCTGATGAGAAGTTCAACATGACAGTAACACTTCGGGCACAGAAAGCCAACCATGTCCTGGGCTGCATCCAAAGCAGTGTGGCCAGCTGGACAGGAGATTCTACTCTCCTCTCCTGAGACCCCAACTGGAGCCCTGCATTTAGCTCTGGGGTCACCAACATAAGGACACAGACACGTTGAGCAAGTCCAGATGAGAGCCACTAAGTTGATCACAGGGCCTGAGCACCCTTCCTACGAAGACAGGCTGAGAGATTTGGGGTTGTTCAGCCTATAGAAGAGAAGGCTTTGGTGACACCTTATAGCACCTTCCAGTACCTACAAGGAGCCTACAAGAAAGCCGGAGACTGACTTTTCACAAGGGCATGTAGTGATAGGACAAGAGGGAATGGCTTCAAACTTAAAGAGGGCAGGTTTAGATTAGATACTGGGAAGAAATTCTTCACTGTGAGGGTGGTGAGGCACTGGAACAGGTTTCCTGGAGAAGTTGTGGATGCCCTATCCCTGGAAACTGCTCAGGGCCAGGAGGAGTAGGGCTTTGAGCATCCTTGTGGGAGGTTCCCTGCCTATAGGAGGGGTGTTGGAACTAGATGATCTTTAAGGACCCTTCCAACCCAAACCATTCTATCATTCTATAATTTAAATATAAATACACAGGATTCAGACAATATGGCAATGAAGTAATTTTTCTAGTATTCAGCAACTGTGCCAAAACTATACAAGTTTACATGGCAGTCCAAAAACAAACTTAAAAAATAATTGAGATAAAAGGAAGGCCAGACAAATTCTAATGTATTCTCAATGATTGTGTAAGGGATTCAAAAACAGCGGAGAAATTGAGAAATCTAAAGAGCTGAAATTTCAGGTAGAAACTTTGCTGAGAAACAGAAGAAGATCTCTCTATGGTCACATTGTAGGGTTGTTTTTCTGCACACACCCTCTCTTCTCTCAATTTCAACCATATTAGCAACAAAAACCTAAGCAACTTTGAATTCATGGCTTCAGGGTGCTAAAATGAATGTTATCTACTGGGTTTGTTTCAAAACTCAGGAACCAGGAAATCCAACATACACAGGGATTTCCTTTCATTTCCAAGTAACATACAGAGTTAAAAAACCCAAAAGCATTAATTTCGAAAGCAGTGAAACAAGGGGAAAATGAGTATTTTCAACCTCTGTATGTCCTGGTTTTAGCTGTTGTTTTGCAGTGTTTACACTACATCAAGGACTTTTCTGCTTCTCATCCTACCCCACCAGTGAGAGGCTGGGGTGGCACAAGAAGTTGAGAGCAGACGGTCAGGAGAACTGACCTCAAGTGACCACAGGGGTGTTCCATTCCAGGTGGCTTCATGCTCAGCATATAAACTTGGGATAAAGCTGGCTGGGGTCTGCTGTTCAGGAACTGGCTGGGCATGGGTGGGTGGAGTGGGTGGTGAGCAACTGCATGGTGCTTCATTTGTTTTGTATATACTAATTGTTTACAAAACAGAAAGACATGTAAGAGAGTAACAGGCTTCAGGTGACCTGCTGATACTGACCTTTGAAGTAACAACTGTCGGAAGTTCCCACTTTGTGGACTAATGGTTAGATGGTGAGATAGATAGTTACACAACCGTGCTCCCATGTAGGAAAAATTTGGGACAGATGTGGCCTTCCGAAATAAAAATGGAAAAATAAATTATTCATAAAACTAATGATTAAGCTATCAGGAAATACCTTTACAAGCTTTTTTGAAATCTGTGCTTAGTTACAGTTGATTAGACAACTGAAGAGCAGAAGAGTAATGATTAACAATTACTATTTGCCATGTTCATTTTTGTATCTCATCAACACTTCACTATATGCATTTCAGCACTTAGAAGTTTATTTTACTGTGACTTTGTGGCTCTAAGAAAACAATCACCATTATGCCATATATCTGCAACTCTACTTCTGCATTGTGACCTACAGCCAAAAAGCGTCTGAAGGTCACTTACAAACTCTTATACAAAAAAATCAACACTTTTTCAAAGACACATACTTTCTCAAGGAGCAATGTAAACCTGCTTAGTTGGGTTAAATTAACATCACTAAAGCAGACACATATAAACTTCAGCAATTTGAATTGTTTTGTGATAAGCCAGGAAACAAGTATCTGGGCTTCTGCTCAAGAAAGAATAATAATAAGTATAGTTGACTTATGCTTAAACACTATCTTATCCTGACATACAACAAATCTAAAATTAGATACTTTGGGATAGTAGCACAGTTTTTTTGCACTAAGTTGTATTTTTCACATAATTTCAGACTGGTAACACTGGACTTCTCAGCTGAGGAAGACACAGTAAACCCTAATGCTGGACTTTTAAGTTTTTAAGTGACATTAGATGAGAGTCAATGTATTTAAAATACAAGAAGTTAAAAATAGCATAAATTCCTCTTTTTTTCTTCAGTGAACTTATATGGAATATTTTCATCCTTTTATAACAGTCCTCCATGGGTTCAAATAAAGGATGGGAATGAAGTAATTTTTCTAGTATTCAGCAACTGGTGATCTTAATGTCCAACTAAACTGTCTTCAATTAAATGTGCATTAATTTTGTATAATAATGAGAAACTTGAAACTACAGTTCTGTACAATGACCAACCAGTCATTCCACTTTTACATACCCCAGATTAAAATATTCTGCAGGTATCTGCTCTTGAATAAAAGAGCATTCAAGGTAGAACTTGAAAGCAACAAACCCACGAAAGGGTGAGACACCCAATGTAATAAATAGCAAGCAGAAGTGTGGCTTCATTGTGTGCAGTGAGCCCAAAAGACAGCAACAGCAGCTCATTTGCTAAGCAACACCTATTAAGCTGTTCTTTCCAATGGCTCCCCCAATTAGTACAGAGTTCAGCTCAAGGTCTCTGTCCTCATTTCCATGGCCATCAATGGGACTGGACCTAGTTACCCTCAGATGAGCTTTCCTCTTCTCCAGTTATGCTGTTCTGAAATAGGTATATTCCAAATTAAAGCAAAAACCCTGCCAATAAAGAACCATTTCCCAAGAGGTGGTGTGTACAGTAGATATTAACTTATTTTTTTTAAATACCAAGGAATTAGGAATATTTTAGGATTATGAAGAATTTTTTTGCAGGATAGAATAAAAAGGTACAAGTCTGACATTGCTTAAGAGTTTCAAATATAACCTTCTTTAATTAAGCACCATAACTTCAACTGTAGTATTTTACCAAGATCTACAAATACATAAAAAAGGAAACAGCAAGCTGGGGAAGTGTATACAAGAGAGGTAACCCACATTTGAGCTACCATTTCATCTTATTGAGCAAAATCTTTCCCTGTATGTTTCAGTCTGAAAGGGGGGGGGAATCAAACCATTAAAATACTACACACGTACAATGAGGTAACAAATAATACTGGCAAACATTCTTGGACACTATGTAACAGAGGCATAATATCTCTGTTATAAGACAGAATACACAGACTACCTGCTGGTAGATGAGTTCAACAAGTTCTTGTAAAGCTTCATCTGTAGTGACCCAGCCATTCAGTGCCTCAGCAAAATGCTCTATTTCAGTTTCAAAACAACCTGGCTGCTCAGTGAGGTGATTTAGGAAGTCTTGTACATATTCTGCTAAAGTCAGATAGCCATCATATCTATCTTCAAAGGAAGAATCCTGTAGAAGTGAAAGAATATACCAACCTCTTAAGAAGAACTTTGAAAATGCTGTCACACTATCTCCAGAAGTAACCATACAGCCCCCAGTTTTGAGTCTCTCCATACTTGATTACACAGTTCACTTCAACATTTTTACAGAGCACACACCTCACCATATCACAAAGCTCTTGTATTCTTATCATCTTAACTAGGTATTTTAGAGACATTAGGGTCTTCCAGCAAAACACATCAAAAGATGGCTTAAACAGAAATCAGTTTCCCAAGTTGAGTGCAAGATTAACTAACAAAGTAAGTATCTGTTAAGGGTAGGACTACCAAACCAAGGCTCAACACCCATTCCTGATGTGCACACAGACTGTATTGTGGATACATGAACTGTAGAAAAAACCCCCTGAAAATCTGAAACAAAGTATTTTGGACTTAGAGTGTACAGTACTCCAAAAGAAGGGGGAGAAATTGAAGAAATACAATAAATACAGTGTCGTGTTTCCATGTAGAAAGTATAACCAGGAAAATCGATATTTTAAAGTCAGCATATTTGCAGCACTTGGCAGTAGATGAAAGATTACAAGGCATGAAATGAAACTATTCAAATGGCATTGCATTCATTTGCAGCTCCTGAGGTTAAAAACCAGACAGTAAACACACCTGTTCCCTAAAGAAAGGAGGGGCTAGCACAATATCACTTCATCAAAGCTTATGCTCCCACTGATGGGACAGAGGAATGATGATTTTGTCCATTCAAAAATGAATGTATATAAGTATCTAATGTCAATACTGTTACAAATTATTATGATGTGATATATGAGGGGAACAGCAAAAAAAAGCAGCACAATTTGTGATGTCACTAGTAGTAACACAGTACAAATAATTGACTTTGTCACACTACACAAATGATTGTGAAAAGCATCTCATAGATTTCAGAAGTGTCAGACGAAGCCTGAGAAGGGACTGCTAAAAAATAACTTACAATTAGCAATTCAAGACATGAGTAAAAAAGAATATCAGAATTCTCAACTGATCTACTATTTAAAAATGTTTAAAGTGTAGTATCTACTTCAATGAAAAAAATGAGCTAAAATGGTAAAAGGTTCCTTCTTTACATAGTGTACGTAAAGCAACAAGGTTTATAAGTACATTCTCCCTCTCCCTTAATGAGGGGTTTTCATTTACTTTATCTTCAAAATGCCTCCATCTCTCCTCTACTGTGAAGCAACATGGATCTGTGAAAATTTTTATCTCAGTATGAACTGTGAAAGACACATACACACCGATGAAAATCAAGTACTGACATTAATTTCATGACTTGTGAAGAATGCGTGGGGAAAAAAAAGCAGACTTTCCAAAATTCCCCAGATACATGTCATAAGGTTATCCAACTCTAAGCTAGTGAGGTGGGGGACACATTGATGTAACAACAGTAAAACTAGAAAGATTTCCTATGATGTTTAATTAAGGAGAAGTAATTTAATGCTGCCTATCAGAAATAGGAAAAAAAATATGGGTTTATGGAAATAATAGCACACTGTTACTACCCACAAGGATAAAGCCTTCAACAACCTGATCTGAGCTTAGGATTGAAGCACAGAAGTTTTGGGAGGTCCTTTTCAACCTAAAGTATTCTATGATTCTAATGGCTTAGAGCTTATAAAACCAAAAAGTAAAGGCTAACAGGCATATGTGTGACTTGCTAAACACTCCATGTTGCTAAAGGAAATCAACTTTTACAAGGTAATTTCAGACAGTCCCATAAGAGTTCTGTACAATAAAGTTAAAACTATTTTATTCCACAGCACTATTACATTACTGTGCAGCTATTGCAGCTTATTCATATACAGCTGAACTAGCATCTCTGCAAACAACCTGTTTCAAAACTCTCCATCCAGGCCTCAGAGCATGCAACTGCTGTAGCTAATAAAAGAAGCTGCTCCGACAGTCCTGAGATTGTTATGAGATCCCCATCAGCAGAGAGGAAAGTATCTTCCTCTCATACACACTTGGTAAGAATTCAGTCCTGGAGGAGAATGAATGTAAAAGACCCCACTACCATTTGGTGTACTGGTGTCCCCATATGCTCCTACTTCCATTTTGTAATTAATAGGCAAAACACAAAGGCTAAACTCTGTGCCATGTTCATATATCTGTACTAATTATGCGACTCCAAAAGAAGCCTAGGTTTTAGTAATTATGCCAGGGAACTGAACAAATGGGAGACAAAAATGAGTAATCCAAATATGATAATAAGGTTGTATATTGCTAAATTACTTACACTTCATACTTTAAAAACTAACTGAATTTAGCCCAGTGACTTCTAGACATAAACTACGTGCATTTCTCATTGTCAGATTTTAAGATTTAACATAAGGATAGCATCATACACTGTATCAATGCAAGAAAAATACAGCAAATGGCTCCTGAATATTTTTAGTAGAAGTTGGCTAACAGAAACCTGCAAGATTACACATTCATTACAAACCTATGATTCCAAGCCATGGAAGTCAACCAGAAATTTTTCATTAATATCAGTAATTTCTCCATCAAGCCAGTGCTAATTCTTCTCCCTAATGTTTGAGAGTTATAGGATGGGATCCTGGATTATTCACAACAAAGGGGTCACCAATTAAAAGATTATAGGTTTGCTTCTCTTCTATTAAGTGTCACTTCACAAGTTTACAGACATAAGAATAGAAGACTAAATAGGTACTAAAACTCCTCTGATTTACATAAAGATAAAACAGAAATTCTACAGAAAAGATTCATGAGCCAAATCTGCTCTTGGACTCAGTTTCTGTACATATGCTGCTTAGCATTTTCCTCTATCTAGTAAATTCACATTTTCACTTAGGAACTTAGTAACTAATCATTGATTTGATTTCTCTTTGGACTCCTTCGGAACAAGCTTTTTTTCCCTTCAGATTATATGCACTTAACAAGTTTACAATAAAGTTATTGCAAATTTAAGTACTAAGACTGTTGCAAATACAAAACAACCTATGCACGCTGAACGAGGTTAAGTGGCATTCTTATGCCTGGCCTTCTTTTTGAAATTAATTGAAATAAAAAAAAAAAAAGGCAGGAGGGAAGGACTGTGGAATCCTAAAATAATAAAAGTCTCACTCCTCAAACTATTAAGTGAGAGCATCATTATGCCATTCTCTGGTCTACTGTTGACATCTACAATTTCTGATGGGTTGGACCCTGTATGCAAACAGAAGTCCGTGAAGGCCTTTCTCCAAAGCCCTGGTAAAGTTCTTCTGAAAATTCTAGTAAGCATAGTATGCTGTACCCCTTAAACTATCTTCACAGGTAATAGATAGTTTTGAGTATCAGAACTGACTGGAAATAACTGATCTAATAATCAAATGTTATATGGACACATATGGTAATTATAGTAATGTACAATCAAACAATAAATCAGCACTATTTCTAAAACAATAAATGTTTAATAGCAAAACCACTGTATATTTTATATGAGAAATTCAAGCTTTCGGACATAAAAATTCCAGGGAACTTTATAAATGAAAGCTAAAAAGTACTAATTTTAATTCAGAGAGAGAGAAAAGTTTCTCAAAACTGTCTTGATTCAAATTTTAAAAACTCATGGTCAAAATCTGTGTAATAATAAAGTGTGCTAAAATTTCCTATTTTTACTGCAAGTGAGGCCAGTTTATGAAATTAATTCAATCATTAAAATAAAAAACACAATATTTTGTAACAGCAAAGGATGAAAGTCTGAAATAACACTGTTTTATGCCTAGTATATTCTGATTAAAGTCCCTGCAACATACTTTAAAATAAGCATTCTAGGTTTTGCTAACATTTCAAGAGGTATTTTTATTAATAGATGAGTCACATTCATAGCTTATTCCAACAACATAGCAACCAGGAACTCCCCCATGCTTGTGTGTTTTTGCAAAACAGCTGAGAAGCAACATTGTTGGCCTTCAAACTGCAATTTTAAGTGAGCACTATGTATACCATTCAAAAGGACCTTTTTTTTTTTTCGTCTTGAAACTAAAACACTTTTTTTTAGAAACCATGTAACCTCTACTGGGGCAAAGTAGTTATTTTCCCCCTAGATTCACTGAAGCATATTCACATTGGTATTTTGTTAACAGTTCTATATTGGCAGTAGGCTTGTATTATCCAAGGGAGTAATCATATTCAGTAAGCTGGTAAAGCTGGTAACATAAAGGTAACATCAATTTTACCGGGGAGTAAAAGATTTCAAAACACCAAACCCCCATATTTAGCATTCAAATAAAGTATTTTTATACAAATTATTAAAAATTCTATTTGCTTCAGCATCGTTGTTTTTTATCACTTGATTATATTTGTAAAAGTAATAGTTCCCACCTGTTTAGTTATAGTACCAGAGTTTGCCCGCTTGTGTAACAAAACGATATTCCGAGAATTCACACATCTTCCCTGGTGCAGAACTACTGAAGCAGCAACATGGAAGACAATGGAGTAGAAAATAAAAGTACCAACTTCTGTTACATGATATATCTACAATATTGATCCGAGATCACCTTTAGTCTAGCTGGAAATGTGTTTCCAATTAGGTGTGTGGGTAAGTAACTGCTAGTAATGAGTGTAACCCTATTTTTTTGTCCTTTGGTGATACAATAGCACTGAAGAAACTAAAAGACACATGATGATACACTGACTTAGGCAGTCATGACGAATCACACCCGTGGCACAGGAAATTCAGGAAAAGCAAAGCCTGTGCTCATAAAAGCTAAAGTTCAAGCTTTCCCCCGCACCTTCTTCAAAAACCTGTGAACTCTGCATAAAAATGCAGCATAGCTTTTAATGAAAACGCAGCGTAGATGTCACTACAACAGAGACAGTCACCAAAAAACCAGCTTACTCTCATGCTAGATGTAACCAACGCTTGGTGTAACCAACAAGGAATGTGGTTACCTGCAGCAAGCCTTGGTAAAATATCACACACTAAAGGCTCTCATGTACACCATAATATTTGCTCATTACCACTTAACGTTCTGGCTGTGACTCTGGAGGTTACTGTGACAATTTTTTCAGTCTCTTCAGCAAATGCAAAATTGAAATTATCTGATATAAAAGATCTCAAGAAAACATTGTTAACTGGAATATAAGCAAATAGGCATATACTAAGGAAGATGTTAAAACACTCACTGTGAAATTCTGATTGAAATTCTGGTTGTACCCTGGTGGATAAAATTCAGGCGCTTTAACAGACAGCTTTGATGTTACCACAGAAGCCACAGCCAACTGAGGTTCAGTCATTTCTGGTCCAGAATCAAGAACTGAAGCTTTATCTTCTGATTCAGATGGAAATCCCGTCTTTTGCAGGTGCTCTGAAAAATTTTTGTTAACAACTTGTCTTAGAAATCACTAAACTAGTATGTATTCACACAGAGTAAACCCAGAATACATTTTTACTTAAAATATAATTTTTCTGTAAATATACTATCAAGTTTATTTTAAACACATAGTTTTCATTACTTTTCTTAAATATGGTAAAGTTTTCATTTGAGCACACTCTATATGTCTTTCTATGCAATGGACAGTGAAGGGGATCAAAAAAAAGAGAGAAGGAAAAGAAAGAAAAAAAAAGCTCTTCTCTCCTGTGAAAACATGTTTTCTGGAAGAGCTAACCTAAGTAACTAGTAAATCTGCTTATGGTACGCTTGCTCATCCTGCGGTTTTTCATAGATTTCAATTACAAATTCAAGACTTTGGAAGGTTAATAAATGAAATAAATTTTTAGCAACTTATTTTTAACAAAATGCTCAGAGACACTTAGCTATCGTTGTTCTCATACACCATTTGCCAAAACATCCAGCTTAAAGTGTTTTTAAAATGATATTTTCCAAACATATCATTAGAGATTAGCTCATAAGTTTATTGAAAACAGAACCTGATACCTTCCTGAAAAAGCTGACCAACAGACAGTGCTTTGTGTTACTGTTGGGTTGGGTTTATTTTTGCACAAACCTTTAGGCCGGAGTTCTTCAATAGGGGGAAGGCTGAGACCATCTGTGGTCAGATTAACAGATGGATAAAAAGCACACTCAGATGTGGGAGAACAGAGGAGGGGAAGGACAGAGAGTGTTGCAAGCAGCTGTACTACATCACACCTTTACCTGGGCCAGGTCCATAACCCAGTGTCCTGGTTTCAGCTGGGACAGAGTTAATTTTCTTCCTAGTAGCTGGTACAGTGCTATGTTTTGGATTCAGTATGAGACTAATCAGTCAACATGCTGATGTTCTGGGTATAGCTAAACAGTGCTTAATTTAAATCACGGACTTTCACTTTCCCATGCTCTGACAGCAAGAAGGTGCACAAAAAGCCAGGAGGCAGCACAGACCAGACAACTGACCTGGACTGGCCAAAGGGACAGTCCCTTCCATAGAATTCGATATTCAGTGTATAAACTGTGGGGGGGGTCGGCCAGGAGTTGCCTCTGCTGGGGGATGGGCTGGGCATCGGTAAGCAGGTAGTGGGCGACTCTGCTATGCACCACTTGTTTCTCTTCCGTTTCATTCCTCTCACCCCTCCCTAGTCAGCCAGGTGTCCCCCGGCTCCCCAGGGCTTCCCACCCCGACCCGGCCTCAGCGCGGTGCACGGCTCGGGTTCTGAGGAACAGGACCACCCTCCCGCGGACAGGTGCCGGTGCCCCCGCGCCGCTCAGCCCCCGTGCGGCGCCGCCAGGAGCCGGGCAGGTGCCCCAGGAAAAAGGAAGGGGGGGGGTTGGCCCGTACCTGCCATCCCGGTGCCCAGCGGCGCCGTCTTCGGAGGCCGCAATGGTTCCTGCTGCGGGAAGAGGCCGCCCGCTTGGTGCTGCTGCTCCTCGGCCGAGCCCGAGCCGCGGGCAGCGCTGCCCCCGGGGCAGGCCCCGCCGCTGCCGCTCTCCGGCGCGCCCCCTCCCCGGCCCGGGCCACGGCTGGCACGGGGCACCCGCTCGAAACTCTCCGACATGCTGAGGCCGGTGGCTCGGGCGCTCATGGGAGGGAGGGAGCGGGGCGGGGGCCCGCGGGGGGCGGGCGGAGCGCGGGCCCGCCACGGGCCCGCCCGGCCGCTGCACTTTCGGTTTCGCGCCGCTGCCGAGCCTGCCCCCCGAACCCGCGGCAGCCTGGAAACGGTGTTTCCAAAGCCGCGATACTCTCTGGGATTGATCTCCCCACGGGGAAGGCGGGCGAGGTGGCCGTAACAGGGCCAAGGCTTCGGCTACAGCAGCGGAGCTGTAGCCACAGGTGCATCGCGCCACGCTGCGCACGCACAGCTGCTTCCAGCAGAAAGGGGTGGGAAAGCTGCGGGTGAAATTCTAAATTTAACGCGACGAAGTTAAGCCTCCGACATGACCACATTACTGTACAGTTAGGGCTACCTAATATAAATGTGTTTGCCCAGAACAATGTATTTTCATGTATAATTTATGTATGATGTGGTAACAAATGCTCTTCTGATTTAATTTCTAAAGCCACCTTCCACACCAACAGGAACAGACTGAAAAAGATGGTCCATGTAACGCAGCTTTCTAATATTATCATATTAACTGTGAATGATCCAGTTCACATGTGCACTTACAATTTAATTCTTCTATTTTTGTTCAATTTCAGTCCAGCGTCTTGCTCTACTTGTTCTGCAAACTCCACCTCACAATCTGCTTTCAAGATGAGGAGGGCAACTATGATCTGGAGTGCCCCAAATACACCTCAGCTGATCCTGCTGGCAGTGTTTGTGTTTTGTCTCCCTGAACAGTCTGATCTTTGCTGACCTTGCCACCTGTTCCTGCCAAAAAGTCAAAAGGTTGTGTGGTGTTGGGTCAAATTCTGTTTACCACTCATGAGAGAATGAAAAAATAGGCAAGTATGTATGAAAGGTTTTTAAAAAAATCTGAACAGCATTGTCTTGTATTTTAAAAAAAATCCAATTGGATTGTAAAATGGTGCCTTTAAGAGTCACGTTCCCACTGTGTTTACTATTACGTTACCATTTTCAATAATCAACAGGGGGAGGGCGTAACATATTTTTTACTTCTCCAAGGCATGAATTGGAATGATTTTTGGTGAGATAAAAAGGTGGCCAGACATTAAAGGTGACACAAGTTAAAATTAATGAGGCTTATGGGAACACTGTTCCTAGGCAACCCCTTCTGAAAGTAAAGAATGGTAAAATAACATATCTGAACTCTGCAAAATGGAATGAGAGGCAATGCAGGAGGCTCTGTCAGAGTCTTGTGTAAACAATTGTCACAACTAACTTAAGAAGTATTACCAATCTTTTAAATATCACAAATTAGTTACTAAAATACCTATATTACAAATATTCAGTGTTCTTGTGTTATTTCAGCTCTGGTTTTAAAGCCTGTATTGTGACCTCTGTCCCCATCTGTAGGCTTTACCTTACCAGGAGGTAAAAAAAGCTTGTATTAATGTGAAAAAGAAAGTTGAAATTCTGCATCATTATATACTGCAACCACTTTTCAACATGCCAATTTTTCAAGAAAGCAAATCTTACTCTTTAAGGTATACACCTATGAGGAACTAAATGCCTCAGGTTATCATTATTGAACCAGAAAACTTTTCACCTTTGGTTATAAATGTGAATTCTTTTCAGTTAGCAGATATTCTATATTATCATAATGTAATGACTGTTTGGCAACTACTTACCACTTAGAGTGGAATGTGGTCCCAAGTCCATATTTTTCTTACAGATGCACTACTGAAGTTTGCATGAGAGCAGTTGTGTTTGATGGGGAATCCAATTTCTCCTCCCTAATTAGACATCTAAAACAAAATTAAGAAAAATAATCAGGCAGTTAATTTCAAAATTACAAATTACAATACCTGAACACTGCCTACAATAGTATACCCCTTTAGACTGCCAAAACATTCTAAGCAGAGTATGGCCTGAGTAGCTGAAGTCCTGTCAATTACTACAAGCCTCTGAGATCAAACAGCAGAACACAGATTGCTAAATTAGCAAAACATATCCTAAGCACTCAATGACTGGATTAAACCTTTCACCAAAGGCAGTTAGGAGCACTTCTAAGTATCTACTATGAGTTACCCACTTTGTCCTAAGTGTCTTACCTCATAGTCTGAAACAGTTCAGAATCAATACTGCACACACCTTTGATGCCAAGTGTTGAGAAACCACACACTGCAACCTTGTCATTATTCAGAACCCATGCATTTTTACATGCTTGTGTTTGGGGTTTTTTTTATGCTGATAACATATAATAATTAGAAAAAAAAAAAAGGAGAGGGCTAATTCCAGCTTTTAAAATGGAATTAATAACTGAATTATGCCGATCCCTATCATACTGATGAGGCTTTTATTGGACTATGGGCCCAGTGGTTATTGAGCCCAAAACATAAAGCACGGGTATAACCTGTAGCTCTAAATGGCATCTTTCATACAAACTTATTTAAAAGCACCGTAGTGAACATGTAGTAGTAGAGTATCCTAATAATATCCCTCAGAGACTCATGTTTTCAGTGCTTATCTTCACTTCTAGTCCCAACTCACCAGTTAGGAGCCTGGAAGCTGTGTGACATCTCCAGCAATGTGTATTTTGCATGAGCAGTGACACAGACTTAAAT
>NW_020884875.1:2515713-2568512 GCF_003945725.1 Corapipo altera
AAGATAACATATGCAGAATCGTATGAAGTTAGACAACATATGCAGGTATGCAGGCAATGGGCAGCCTGGGTAGTTGTCCTCTGGAATTGTCTCTCCAACCACGTGCTCTCTTCATCCAGCCATGCATTATTTGCACAGCTACAGAATCACAGAATAAATTTACAGGTTGGAAAAGACCTCTGGGATCATCGAGTCCAACCTATAATCGAACAGAACATCACCATGTCAACGAGACCATGGCACGAGTGCCACGTCCAGTCTTTCCTTAAACACCTCCAGGGACGGTGACTCCACCACCTCCCTGGACAGATCATTCCAGTGTCTAACCACTCTTTCTGTGAAGAAATTCCTCCTGATGTCCCAAGCTGCCACAGCTCCTCATTTGCTCTTACCCTCCCTTACCGCATCTACCACCTCAAGTACAACACTTCGCTGCTTTATCACGCATTTTTAAGAAGTAACAATAATGGAGGGGGCACCACCTACGTGCTGTGGCGTTAGTCCCACGTCCAGCACGCGTCTCTCCGCCAGCCTCGACCTTCCCCTCCTGGCACCAGTCAGCCACCGCCGGCTGGACACGGTTATCCGCCTGTCCCGCCCTCCCGCTGCCGTCGCCGCGGGCTCGCCCAGCACCGCGGGAGCCCCGCGCCGCCGCCCCTCACCCGCCGCGTGACGCGGCCGTCCCGACCCCCCGCACTCCCCTCAGTCCTTCCGGGTTGGCGGGCGCAGACCCGCCCCCGCCCCGCCCCAAGGTCGGTCAGACCCTCGGCGGCGGCTCCGCGGGGCTGGTGAGTGGTGCCGTGAGGGGCGCCCGCGGGGCCGCGGGCAGGGCCGGTGCGCGGCGTCGTGTGGGGGACGCGGCGGGACCGCCGCGTTTTCCAGGCGCGGACGGAGAGCGGCCGCTGGTGAGGGAAAGGCTGCGGTATCCCGTTCTCGAGCGAAGGGAAGGGAGGATGCGCGGAGCAGGCAAAGTGGCGCGGGAAGGGGGCCCCCGGGAGCGCTGCCGGCGGGGAAGCGGGATGTGGCGGCTGCGGGCGGCCCCGTGGGCAGGGCACGGTGCACGGCAGGGGACGAGCCGCCTGCCCAAGGTCACTCGGTGGCCGCGGACTATAAATAGCGGGGAGGGGCCGCTCCGCGGGCACTTGGCGAGGCTCCGGGCGAGAAGCCCGTTCCCGGCTCCCCTGCCCGGCGCACCCCGCCCGGAGTGCGTGCCCTGCTCTGTCCTACCCGCGGTAACTCTCTGCGGGAGCTCTGGCAGAGATTGGAGGCGTTTGTTTGGTTCCTTGGGGCGCGGCGGGTTTTCACGTGTGTCACAGTTCCTCTTTTGGGGTAACGGTGCAAAGAGAAAACAGCCCGGAGTCACAGAAATGCCCTCTCCAGGCCACTTACCTTGACCTGATAGGTGTCTTACAAAAATTTGATTTTGTTTTCTAGCCAGAAAGATAAAGGTGGGAAGAAATGATTGTGTCGTGGCTACTGGCAGTGAGCTGGCCTTAAACCTGCTGCATTTACATACTTTCTGTCCAGGGCCATTAATAGCTTTTGCCTTGTTTTTGCGTGCGCCGCAGGGATTCCATACGTGGCAAGGAATTTGCTGCGAGGTCTGGGAGCAATGGCGAGCCTCCTGCGTGTTGCTGTCCGTGAGTGCTCAGCTCCTGTTTTTGGCAATGTGTTACCACCAAACGCACGTTCTGCGAAGATGTCGTGTCTGCGCATGTTTAGAACCCACCAGATGTTCAGGTCTCAGGCAGCTCCAAAGCCAGGTAAACTGATTAAATTGTTGTAAATAATCTGTTATTTTAAAACTTGAATATAAATTGTTTCTTCTTTTTTTTCTCTTTCAGATCTGAATTAGTACAGAAAACACTTAAAATAGAAATCATGGCAGCAGCATACTTGAATCAGTTGCAGCACATTTTTAGACTGGTTTTATAGGGCTTACACAGAAGGTGTTTGTGTTTATTAAAAGTACTTGGAATCCAAATAGTTTTTATTGCTAGGGGGTCCAAGCTCCTGTTAACACTTCTCTTGCTTGAGAGAAGTATTTAAACAAATGCTTTTCTTAGTCAAAAGCCTCGAGTTCCCCAGGAGTTTTGGTAGACTGGCTTTTTGTGTGCACGTGAGAAAAAAATACAGACCTCACAAAGAGAGCATCTTGCAAGCAGGACTATATGTAGATATAATTATCCCATCCAAAAAAATCTATTAGCTTTGTCCAGGAAACTCTTACATTGTACCACTCTGAAAACTTTTGATCTGCATCTTCATGTGTAGGGTTTGCTAGTATATTTGCACTACTTCCATTTTAGCAGATAATGGACCAGTTCAGGTATTTTCAATGAAAAAAGAAGTGTGAAAGGGGCCATCCTTGTTTCCAGTTTCTAATATGAGCCTGGTGTATGAAGATCAGAACTGACTTTTTTTCCTCTGTTCTATGCTGTGCATAGCCTTACAGTTGGAGGACTGGAGAATACATAATGCAGGTTTAATGCTGTTTTTGCCCAGTCATCCTGCATGGTTCATGCTTCCCTTGGAATTTAGAAACCTTGCTTCAGTGCAGATCTAGGGTCTTAGGCTGCAACTGATTAATGTGGAGAGTTGAACTAATTGCATACATGATGCTTGGTTCTTCCAAATGTAACAGTAGGTAACTGCATTAGATACTTTAGAGTACTAGGAAAGTAGTGCTGTTTGGGAGCAGAAGTGTCTGGCTGTGAAAACACTGGACACAAAATTAGCATGTATAACTGAGAAGCCTGTGTTGCATAGAACTTTTGGGAATACTGACATTAAGTGGTAAATTTTGTGGTCCTTTCAACTTGGTGACTGAAGACTTTGGAAGTTCTGAAGAAATGTCAGGAGTGAGGGCCCTGATAATCTGTGTCATGTGGCCTTTTACCATAGTGGCACAGTGAAACCTGAATTTATTTGCTCTGATAGATTTGTGATGCTCCAATTTTTTTTTTTTCTGTATTAAATATCTGAATGAGAGAAACATCTGTCAGTTTTGACATGGAAAATTGTCCCTTGTTTGGGAGTCTAAACTGACACTTAGGAAACTGAATGTCCCAGGTAAGTGCCCTTGTTGTTGTTTGAGTTTGGAATCAATCTTTTTTAGTTTGACCACAAATTTGATCATGAAACTGAAGAATCTCTTCAGTTTTACTGAAACTGATGTGCTACTCTGTGTGTACATTTTCTTGTTTTTAAGAATCACTTTTGAAAAATTTTTCTAGAAGGTTGGAGAATTCTGATTAGTGTCATGTCTTTAACATTCGGTGCTGCCCCTTCACATCTGTTGTGTGGGAGCCCTTATTCAAGGATTAGTAGTATTCATGAAATGCAGTTGTTTAATATGGAGAATTACAGGTTTGGTAGTCTTTTGGTTGATAATTAAGCTGTTCTTATAGTTCATTTTGGCAACATGTGATTTGTTATTCAGTAGAGGACAAATCAAGGATGAAACAGCAATTGAATGATGTATTCGTAGCAGTACTACTGCTGATTTTTACTTTTTAAGTGCTCTTGAACCAAAATGTAACAGCATACAAAATAACTATATTTTATTCTTTCAGGAATTACCTGTGATTGTAGTAACACTTGGTAAAATCACTGTAACACTAAGTTTTCTGAAAAGACCGGTGTCACAGTGATTCTTCTTAAGCCTGTAATTATTACTTTCCTTCTCTCAGATTAGGTTTCATTCCTTCCAGGCTATGTTATGTACAAGAGTAACAGCTGCTTGAGGGGTGAAGAGATTTGGAGTCATCTGAAAAGTAAACTTGGGGGAATGATAACTTTCTTACTGCAGTTTTTTTGCTGCTACTTGTTTATTAGAAACAGGAATTTCCATATAGGATTAAACACGTATTCCTGTAGCCTGTCTCAAATAGTCACTAGTACTAGATGTTTCAGAAACAGGCAGTTTGTAATTCCTTGCTTCTGTAACAGGAGGGACCAGGTGTTTTTTTAATCTTTTGTATCATTTTTTTTCTCCTTTTGCCAACATCATATTGGTGTTCTTCGGAATATGTCCTCATCTTCAGAACAGGTGAGATGGTTTGTTTAAAGGTTATTAGAGTAACATAAAAAATAGGCAGGTTACGTATCCTGTTCTTCCATCCCAGAACATGTGGCATATAGTCAAAACTTCTCCTTTGTCTTTCCTCTAAGTTAGTCTCTAGTATTTGTTGATACTGTTTTGCTGCAGGCTACTTCCCAAAATCACGTTAAGGAGGTTAAAAAACTATATTTTTTCGCTATAGTTTTAACTTAGAATCTTCTTTAAGATTCTTGTAGATGGAAGTTACATGGAGAAGATCACTTTCATAGTTTTGTTTACTTGAAGTAAGAACATACTTGTCCTCAGTGCACAGTCAAGATTATGGTAAGGGGATGAGAAACAGTGACTTCTTATTAGTTTTTCTAAATTCTAGTCTATGTATAAACCATACTAAACATTTCATTGGAGTGTATATTCTTTTCTAAGGCCTGTGAATGATTCTACTTCTGATAGTGGCATAATTGTATTGGTGTTGATTTTTTTTGTATCAAAAAAGTACTGTGTATCTGCTACTCCCATGAACAATTTATTAAAAATCTTAATGTGACTCAAAGAGGTGCTCCAAGTATGTGTATATCAGTCAGTATTTGGAAAATGTTCTTGATGTCATAAAGCAGTAAGTCACTAAAACATACTCAAAGCAGTTCATAGAGAGTTTGTCTGACATGAAGGATTAGAAAGGCAACTTGAAAGCTTCACAGTCTCATGCAATTTTGAACCCACGGCAAGGATAGCAGATGCACTTCTTCAAAATGAAAACTTAAATCAAGATCCTGAGTTTATGATCCTAGATTTCAACCTTTCAAACTAGTGACTTTAATGAAATTGCCGAGCTCAACAAACCAAATCTCTGTTCATTGTATAGCTGCTTCCAAACATGTTGTCCATCATACCCTGTTGTATGTGTCGGCACAGACAGGCAGCTGGGACAGCCACAAACTTGTGGCGCAGAAACACAAGCGGAGGCACAGGCACCAGTAAATCATCACCAGCCTGCTGTTTACACAGGCCTTACCAAGAGTTATGTCCAGCTGCAAGGTCACTTGAGTGATTTACAGTCCTCCTTGCCAATCTTCACCTTTTTAACCCTTTTCTCCCAAAACCTCGTCTGAAGTTTTAACATAGATCTTTTTCACTTGTAAACATCTGCTCCATTTTGGTGGTGAATGGTGTGAAAGGTCAGGGTAATCTACTTGAAAAATGTCCTATACCTGCTCTAGCTAAAGGCTGGCAAACTGACATCTGTTTGCTTATGTGTTCATTTTCCATTTTCTTCTGTATTTACTGGTTGCTTTAAGTTTGGTAGAGGCACAGAGGAGAAAAGAAGGGGAGAGACTTGTATGTTTGGTCTTACCAAAGCATTGTAGGAGGGAATAGTTCTCAGTATTGGTTTCTGATCATTCTGCTTACTGAATAAGGTGCTAATACTTTCTATCTGAAAAAGTTGTACCTATTTTTATTGCATGCAAAGTGTAACAATGTGAAAGAAAGAAGTGAGAAATGAGGAAATGCATTTGGTGTCTAGCAAGTGCATATTCCTGTCCTATGCCTCCTAGCCATTTACTCTTCTATTCTGGTACTCCTCAAAAAAACAAGTGAAGAAGAAATCAGAAGTATCTATTGTCATTTCATTAAAAACGATTAATTTTTTCACTTGAGAAAATAAAAGCTTTAGTTGTGTCTATGTTTAAATTTGCAGTCATCTTTCTATTCCCTGTATGCTATAATTTATTCCTTCTCTCCCATCCTTCCCCTTCCCCCCAGCCCTAACTCTTCCCCCTGTCTTCCCCCCCTCCTCCCCTCTTCCCCTTCCCTTTCCCCCCTCAGACTTCCGTTCCCCCTCTCAGCATTTTGGTGCTACAAAAACTTACAAAAGGAGAAAGGAAAGATAGAACTCTAGTTCTTAATTTTTCTCACTGCTTCTTGAAAAGCTTTTCTGCCTTTTATCCTACCCTACAGCTACTTTCTTTCTGAAATTACGATTGGTCTTTGTTATCCTAATAAATTTCAATCTTCTAGGTTTCATTCCTGCTTCTGAAAGACCAGAGAGTTCATTTCCACCAAGATGATTTAGTGAAAATCAGAAGCAGGACTTTATTGTGTAGTAATTAGAAGAGATGAGGAGAAAGGTGCCTTCAAATGACAAAGGGTAATTTGAGTGACAGCAGCAGTTACCACAGCTGACAGGTGGTTAGTGCTGCTGTGGTGGGTGTGGCCTGAGTTGCACGATTATGTTTAGATGTAGTGGCTGCTGATGAAGCAAATAATTGCAAAGCACTGTTAGCTTTGTGGGTCTGTTGTTTTAGATGTGCATTCTCGCTCTTGTTGTGACTTTATGTTCTTTTAACATATGTTTTTCTGAATTTAGTTTTTGTCTTGTAGTTAAAACATTTTAAATGTTCTCCAACATATAAAATATCAAAACACTTCTTTCTTCAAACTATTTGTTGCTAATTTTTTAGTTAAATTTCAAGGACACAGGTAAAATTTAAAAAAAAAAAAGTAACTAGAATCATAGAATCATTAAGGTTGGTTAAGACCTCCAAGGTTGAACCCAACCTTTGGACAAACACCACCTTGTTAACTAAACCATGACAGTGAGTTCCATGTCCAGTCATTTCTTGAACACTTCTAGGGATGGTGACTCGACCACGTATCTGGGGAGCCCATTCCAGCACTTAACCAACCTTTCGGTGAAGAAATTCTTCCTGATGTCCAACCTGCACCTCCCCTAGCTCAACAAAACCTCCCCTGGCACAGCAATTAGAAATAATGCACTTCTTTGTCTTGTGATTTTTCATTCTATCTTCTTGTTGGATGTGGTCAATTTTTTTTTTTAATGAGTTAGTAGACTGAGTAGTATAGGTGGGTACTCAAGTACCAGTTCTTAGCAATTCCGTACTGTATTTTCAGAACATTATAAGCTTATCTTGAAAGTTTTAATTAAAATATTTTCAGATTTTCAACTTTAAGTACTTTATAGTCCCAAGTTTTATGTAATGGAAAAACTATTTTAATATTTTTAAATGTAAACCTAGTTCCTCAAAGTTCTTATTTTTTGCTTGTTTCTGTCTGAAAGTGGAAAGGAGGCCTTCCTAAAATACTCCTTGCCTGGTACAAATTTTCATAGCACAATACATACATGGACAATTTAAAAGCAGATTTGTAACTTAAAACCAGCCTTTTATCCACCTTCTCTCCTTTTGGTTTGAGGTTTTTTGTTTGGTGGGTTTTGTTGTTGTTGTTGCTTGATCATTAATATGAGTGACTGCTTAGACTGCTCAAGTTATATTTCATTAATATATATGTGGTATAAATAAATGTCTTGTGTAGTCATGTCACAATCCAGGTTTAAATTCTGGATAGATGTCAGTGAAAGCTGATATAGGATTGATCCTGTGATGGGCTGCATGCTGTTGTTATAATTGAAGCAGTGTGGTAGTTTGATATATGGTTACTCTGCTTGAGTCTGTGTATTGATAAATAATATATTTAAACACTTGTTTGGATCAGAGAAATTTAACTCCCAGATATTAGACTGGAACCCCAGAAATTGTACATTAACAAATTTAGGTGTTTGTAATTTGAAAATGTCAACTACAACTGATAAATTTTGGCTTCAGCAGTTTTCCCAGTGTTACTTAGTGGAGCTTTGACCAAGACAAGGAGATAATATTGAAGAGAAGTACTGTTGAAGAAGCTAGTAGATGGATATTCCATTATTCTTCAACTGCTTCTGAATTCACATTTTTCATTTCTGTGGCAACTTTTAGAGTACCTCACTGATGTAACTGTGCCTTTCAATGTACTTTATGGTATGTATGTTACATTTGTTAATAGTGATTTGGGACAACTGTAATTTGATAGACACTAAAAACATGTTCAGTTAGGATATAGTTTCACTGCTCAAACTCATTTGTTTATTTCTTCACAATAAAGTGGAAGTGGTTAGGGATGGATTTAAATCCTTGCCTAAGGTAGAATGTTTTATCATCAGAACACCAGGTATTGTGTAAATCTGAATGCTAGTTATACAATCAGAACTGTGTAAAGTCTGATGGGTATGAACTGCATCAAACACTTGTTGCTGCTTGTGTGGCTGATTGTGCTGACCTGCTGATTCCTAAGAGAACAAGGATCTCTAGGAAGATGGTGCCATTTAAGGAAGTGTGAACTACATTCCTAGAAAATAGCATTCTGCTTCCTCTTCCCTCAGGAGGGAGAATTGCTAACTGTGACATGTCTGCATGTGTCTGTACGACATTGAAGAGTGCCCTTAATATCGATTAGTTATTCTAGTACAATTAATGCTGTCTTATCTGCCACTCTTACAGGAATTCCTTATAAACAGTTGACTGTTGGTGTCCCCAAGGAGATATTTGAGAATGAGAAGAGAGTGGCTCTTTCACCAGCTGGAGTTCAAGCCTTGGTTAAACAAGGCTTCAATGTTGTGGTGGAATCTGGTGCTGGAGAAGCCTCCAAATTTTCGGATGACCATTACAGAGAAGTTGGAGCAAAGATCCAGGGGACCAAGGAAGTCCTGGCTTCGGATTTGATTGTGAAAGTAATTGCTTTATTAATGCATTTCCTATTACATTTTTTTAGCAGAAACTTATAGGTTATTTTTTTGTAATAGTCTGCTAAAAGTTCAGTAAGTAAGGTCCTTTAGTATTTTCTATTCTGAGTCCTGACTCAATTTTGGTATTTTTTTTTAAGTAGCTCAGGTATTTTTTTTTAAGCAGCTACATTAAAAAAACTAGTAAATGATGGTGTTGAAGAAATTGGGGATAATGTCTTAGCAGATTTTTTAGCTACTTTTTACTTGTGTTTTCTAGAGTGGGTATTCTAGAGCGGACTCTAATCAGGTGAAATCCCTGCTCTAAGAAACCTTAGTAACACATAACTCAAGTTACTCTTTAGATAGTTGTTTGGAATTTTGAAGACACAAGTTTCTAACTTTTTCAGTTCCACAACTCAGTGTGTTTCAAAAGTATTTGTCACTAGATGAGTTATAGCTAATTTGGGAAAACTACTAAAAATGAAGTTACTTGAGAGGTTTTAGGTTGTGCAGAGTCCTGAAGGAAAAAAACAAAACCACCTTAAATTTAATGTTGAGGTTTCCTGTAGTTGCTCTATTTGAAGTTACACATCAGGATTGAAGGCAGAATTTCTGTGAGCTGCTTTGTGAACAACCCTTTTAAGGAGGTTTCTCTTTGAAGAAAAATGAGAAACTTAAGTGAACATAGATGGAGATTACTATCTGGATATCTGACTTGAAATTCCCTGTATGTAGTCATGCCTTGCCACCTAATTAGTGATTCTTAGCCTGTAGAACTTAATTGGCATATGTGTTGAGTAACCATTTTGCTTAAAAATGGTAGTTTTGAGGGTAGCTGTCTGTTAGAAAAGGCGGTGGCTGCTGGTTAAAAGCCATCAGATCTTTCTGAAGGTGTGTGCTGACAACTACTGCCCTGTCACCAGTCCACCTAGAACTAATTCCAGTATGTGCACTGCAATTAAGAAGGGCAGTTACTCAGTTCAGTTGTATAAACAGCCTTTGATATATGTGCTTCCTTCTGTACTTTGTGAATGGGAATGGCCAGACTGCAAGCTGGGAGAAAGGAAGTGGGGTGTGTTCTGATTTCTTTCCTGTGATTGACTTAGAAACTTCTGTCCTTCTTCAGGTGAGGGCTCCTATATACAACTCGGCTCTAGGTGTACATGAGGCAGATCTTTTAAAGACGGCGGCGACCCTGATTAGTTTTGTCTACCCAGCACAAAATCCAGACCTCCTGAAAAAACTAGCAGAAAAAAAAGCTACTGTCTTGGCTATGGATCAGGTTCCACGGGTCACCATTGCTCAGGGATATGATGCACTTAGCTCCATGGCCAACATTGCTGGGTATGATTTATTTTTTTTCAGCTTCACTAAGTATAGCTGGATTAAAATCATGTACTTTGATATTAGGTATATCTAAAACAATTCTACATCTCTGTTTTCATGCAGTAGTTTCAAGGAGGATGGTGCTCTTGGAGGTGCCAAACTGCAGTAGTTTCTTATGGTCAGCTTTACAGCAGATGAGAACAAAAGTTTAAAAAAAAAATAAACAAACTGGAGGCAATTCTAATTCCCTGACTTTTTTGTATAGTGCCTCTTTGATCTGAACTGGGTCAGAGCAGTTAAGATATCATTAAGTCATCTTGAACACAGGTTGTCTGTTGGAAGGATCTGTATGAATGCAGTTACCATGGCAGATACAAACAAAAGATCAAATACTGTCCCATATCCTCATACTTTGCAGCTAACATTTAGGTATTACAGTGATTTAAAATATTATTGTCAGACTGACTTTCTTTTTTTTTAACTTTGATGATGTCTCTGAGGCATAATAAAGCCTTTGAGAAGTCTTCCAGATTTTGTGCACACAAGCAGAATACATCCACATACATGTTTAATGACTTCTTTCAGTTTTCATTTGGTGTAATTTTATTAAAATATAGACATTCATAATGTATTTAAAGGTATAAAATCTGCAAACTGTATTCCAAAGGTGAACTAATTTTGTGGCATACAGACCTCCATATGCCTGTTCTAGAGACAGGAAAAAAAGTGGAATGGGACTGTTGAACCACAACACTGTTAGTAAAAGTGCAAGAAAATGTACACTGTTGTTAAGAAAAGACAAAATTACATATTAATCTTCATTTTCAGATAGTTGCTCTGGTGTTAACTTGGCGTCCAGCCACCCATTCTTGGATGGGGCAAATGAAGTAACAAGGTTGCACTATTTGTCCTGAGTCATATGGCTTTGCAAAGTTAGGGTTAGAATATCTTTTTTGAATGTGTGCTTGCTCTAAGTGAGCTTACTGCAGAATTACTCAGGGTTTTGCAATTACTTATTCGTTGTTTCCTTCCATAACTGGCCTCAGGTTACAGCCTTTGAAGATAGTTTCAAAGACCAGAGAGTTAACTTTTGGCAAGTTAGGCATGCATTTTTTGGGTAAAATTTTATTTGAAAGAGTGAATAGTTGCGGACATCCAGTATCCTGCAGTCCAAAAAATTATGTCTGAAAATGCATTCAATGATTTAAAAAAAAAAAAAGGCAAGAAATATGAAGAAAGACTATTAAACTTGTACTCAGTAGTAAAATGTTAAGATATTCTACACATACTATGGTCAAATGTTCATTCTTTTGATTGATGTCATGAATGGAATTTTACTGAACCTTGAGAGAATACTAATATATGTTCATCCTTAATTGACAGTTACAAGGCTGTGGTACTGGCAGCAAATCACTTTGGTCGATTTTTCACAGGTCAAATCACAGCTGCTGGTAAAGTTCCTCCAGCAAAGGTATGTGCAGTTAAACCCATGGCAAAGGAATATGAGTTCCTGAGCTTAGGTAACCATTGCTGAAACTGTGTTATTTGTTTTTCTGCCTTGGGGTTAGTTCTAGAGACTTTAGAAACTGCTGTAGTTATTCTCACACCATTTTTTGTTCATGTCTGTAGTTACCTTGTTTTGGGAATAATAGAACAGTTTGAGTTTTACTTAAGTTCGCTTAGTTTTAAACATCAGACCAGCCATGTGTAGGTGGATTTATTTTTTTCAAAATGGGGAAAGAAAACAGTTAAGAGAAGTCAGAGATATTGGGATTTCTGGGGCATTGAAGGGTGCAGTGGAAAGGTTTACTTAATTGGAATTACAGGTGAACTGGGTTGAAGAGAAATGCAAGTAGAATTAGAGAAGGAAATAAAAAAGGAAGATAAATCAAGGAGAAAACTGCTACTTACTTACATAGACTATTAGCCACAGATGAGTTGGCTTTTAGATATGTGAAATTAGGAGTTACAGCTTTTAAACTGTTAATTTATGGGGCAGTTTTGCCAAAGTAATTTTGTTTTCTGTGTCCTGAGGTATGTTGTTTAAATGGCTGCTTAATGAGATTTATCATTCTAGGTTTTGATCATCGGAGGAGGAGTTGCTGGCCTGGCTTCTGCAGGAGCAGCGAAATCGATGGGTGCGGTGGTTCGTGGATTTGATACTAGGTAGGTGTAAGAAAATAGTAATAACAATCCAAAACTACTTTTAAGTTGTTTGTATTGCAGTGAAATTGTACTGCCATTTGTTAGAGCAATAGACTAGGAAAATTAGAGAGCAAAAATATTTTTCTTTTTATAGATGGCAGAGACTGCAAACTTGATTAGTTCTTTTCTGTTAAACGGCCTTGTATCAAATTTTTACATGCTTAATACAGTATTCACATTAAAATTTTGTACTTATATGCTTTTCTAGAAGTGGCATCTAGTGCTACTTAGCTATATCTAATATGAAAGAATGAAAATTAATATGTCTCCAGATTTATGATGTGCAATATGAGAAAAACACTCTGGTTTCTTAGAAAACCTGCATATGTCTTAAAAGAAACTGGAAAGAGGTTATTTTTCATAAAAGCGTGGTCAAAATCGGTCTAAAACTTTTTAGATCTTTTAAATTCCCTACTTGAGCACCCTGTATACTTTTATCTTGAGATGCAAGAACGTTTCTACCGAGTTCTCTGCGTGTTGTGAATATTCACATAACGCTGATATTTATTCTCAATATTTACTGTGATGTCATGTGATTGAAAATAAATTACAGAATAACTATTAGAAAACCCAACTCCAAACATCCCCACCCCAGCAATTTTCCCTGTGAAAATAGGACTTACTAGACTTACTTCCCATTTCACAGTTTAAAGACAGCACCACAGGTTGTGTATTTCTCACCCATGTTAGACACTTAAGTTTGGGCTGTGGATTTACCTAGTCATGGCATAAGAAATGTGTGTGCAGAGCTAGGCATCAGTTAAATCTTCCCTTTTGAGGCTTTTCTTGGAGCAACTCTGCTGACTATACAGGAAACTGTAGGCTGCCTTCATTCCTTATCCAAGTCTGTCTGGAACCTAAATTTTGTGGTGCAATTACTCTTTTCACTAAATACAGAAAGTTGAGGACTTTAGTTATATTCTCCTCAATCTTGGAATAAGTTTTGTATCTCTTATCTGAAGACTGCTACTGAAAACACTGGTAAAGTCATGGTGTATTTTTAAAGTGGTGGCTTCCTCTTCGACAATTTTCTTTTTCCAGAGCTGCAGCTTTGGAACAGTTCAAGTCTCTTGGTGCTGAGCCTTTGGAAGTAGACTTAAAGGAATCTGGAGAGGGACAAGGTGGTTATGCTAAAGAGATGTCCAAAGAATTTATTGAAGCTGAAATGAAACTCTTTGCCAAACAGTGCCAAGATGTTGATATTATCATCACTACAGCACTGATTCCAGGTATGTTTTATGTGTAAAATGCTAATTTTTATTTATCTAAGTAAGTAAGTTGGCATATTTTGGAGCTGCACCTGCAGGGTTAGTGAATTTTGTCTATGTGAGCGTTAACTTCCACCCTTCTGTGATAAATGCCCGGTTTTAAAGTGTGTGCCTCCTTTAAAAACTTTTGTTTTCATAAAGTATCAGTCTTTGGCTCAATACCATCATGTTTTTCTTGTTAAACAAGGAGTAGATAGTAATAAAGTAAGAATATATAATTCTCTTGCATACCTACTGCATCACTGCTACTTCTGCTCTACAACTTGTGCACTAAAACAGGTCTGATTGAAATGGTACTGTCTTTGCAATTGAAATGTAGTAAGGTAGAGCTTATATTTCAGTGTTTTGTATTGCGCAGTATCTGTATTTCAATAACTTATGATGAGGCTTGTTTTTGGTTATGACTTGAATTGTAAGATTGGATGTTATCAGTTTGCTGACAAAACTGGACTTGCTAGCATCTTTGGTAGACTGCCCATGCATAACTTTTTATATGCTTTGGAGCAGGATGTTCTAGCATTTCTTCTCTCTGTCTTAACAAATGTCCTGTGATATTTTATCCTAGCTACTGATTACTTGAAAATTTTGCTTACAAAAGTAATATAGATAGAAGTGAGAAGTAATCTCCTGAGCTCAACAGATAGAAAGCTGTATTTTGTTTTTAACTTGCTATGTTTTATCTTGTCAGGTAAAAAAGCTCCTATCTTGTTTAAGAAAGACATGATTGAATCAATGAAGGAGGGTTCCGTTGTTGTGGATTTAGCTGCAGAAGCAGGGGGAAATATTGAGACTACAAAGCCTGGAGAAATGTATGTTCATAAGGTAAGCATTTTAATCTGCAGTTTGTTCTCAGTTGGCCTGAACTCACATTGTGTTTTGTAAACTGGATCCTGAAAATGAGTAGCTGATTTTGCTGTTTTGGGCTGAAGGAATCCTTTACATTTGCATTTGGTCACTGTAACATGTATATGGATTTGAATACTTTTAAAGAAACAAATACCTTTGTGTTGTGTTAATTTGCTTGTTAATGGATGTTATGGAATTCTTGCTACTTAGACTTCTGAGTCCAGTGGTTTGTCTCTGCTGAGCTGAAGGTGTGGTTTGACCTAAAAGAGATAGTAGTAGAAATAGGTTCTTTGACTTGCTTATAACCTCCCACGACTGGGGGTTGACAGTCCCTGCCATAGGTAAGCTAAGCAGGATCAGACTGTGTCAATGTTTACTTCGGTACAAAGTCTCTGGCTTAGTTCAGTACAATTTCAGCTTCAGGAGGGTGCTGGCTTTGTATGTCTTTAGCTTCAAGAATGTGTGTCTTCTGTAGAGTATCCAAAACACTTGTAACCCAAACTAGGTGTCCTATAAATTGGTTCATTAAAGGAAGCAGTTTGGCTCTGCATTGAACTACTTTGGTCTTGCTTTGGTGTTCACTGGTTTGGTTGAGAACTTGTTTTTCTACTTTTTGGGTTTTATTTTTGGTACTTATGAGAAATCTACTAGCAATTATAAAAATCTGGTAGCAGATTATCAGGGTTGTTGCTTGGTATTGCAAGGACATAATGCTGTTATTTGTGAAGCCTGTAGGATGTTGCTGCCATGGTTGTCATTAACAAAAGCAGGGCTCTTTGTGTATATATTAAAGACTCGTGTTACATTTGGCTTTGTGGCTTTCTAGGGCTTTTGATGTCATTGGTTAAAACCTGAAACTAGAGAACATAGAAGACAAGTAAGCACGTACTTCCATGAAGAGTTTATATGGGGTGCTTTTGGAGAAGTATTACCCCTGGATTTAGTGTACTGGCACTGTGCTATGGAAAATGGCAACAATGCAGAAGTATTAGGATTGTACCAGAGCATTGCATTAAGAAGGCAGAGTTCTGGAAGCTTGCATGGATCTTAACTGTAAGTTGTGGGAGCAGTGTTCTAACACAAGCCTGCTTGAACACTTATGAGTGTATACCAGCCTCAGCTTCCGCTTCCTCCCAAAGTCTGATAACCAGGTGTACTCTCATTTGTTCTTTAAACAGTGAGGATCTATTATGTTCCATTTTTACATACACATGAACCCAGACATATTACTGGCACAGCTAGCTAGCTCTGAGAAGCTCCTTTCACTCTGCTGGCATATAGAAAGTTGGCTTCTGTGCTTGCCTTCCAGAAACACGGAGAAGATACCAAGCATTAGGCAGGATAATCTGTTACCTGATTGCTTAAAGAAGTTAAGTTCTGAGAGCATGGTAGGATTTGGAGAAGACAAGCTCTTGCACCAATATGCCTTCCTCTTTGTGTAGGAAGAGCTTGTTGCTAATAGCATTTAAGGTGTTGGGTTTGATCATGATGAATTCTGTAACTGTTGTGAGTAATCCTCCCCTGTCTGAGTAATGTCAGAACTGCAGTTTTAGTGGGATGTCAGAATGTCAGAACAGGTAGCAGTTTTAGTGGGATGAACAGAAATGAATGCAAGAGTTGGGATATGTATTTCCAGAAGGATATACTGGAAAAGATGATGCTCTTTCAGAGATTGTACAAATCCTTATTATTTTACTTGGATTTTTTTTCAGGGTGTTACACACATTGGGTACACAGATCTGCCTAGCAGAATGGCTACTCAGGCCAGTACCCTGTATTCCAATAATATTATCAAACTTCTAAAGGCTATTAGTCCTGACAAAGAGAACTTCTACTTTGATCCAAAAGATGAATTTGATTATGGGACTCTGGATCATGTTATTAGAGGAACTGTAGTAATGAAGGTAAGTCGGTAAATATTCTCTTCTTAATTTGTAAGTACATCTTTAACCTTTATCACTGCTGTCTCTTCGAAATGCATTTGAAGATACTGCATGTCCACAGACTTCAGAGGTGGCTTGATGAGAGTGTGAGTGTGGATAATTCTGTGTTTATTCAGCTGAGCATTCCTCTGTCCCTTTTTGTTGTGGGAAACCTCTTTGATTTGTCTTCTTGTCAAGGTTAAACAAATACCTAATGTATCAACTGTTGAAAAATAGCAAAAAGATAAAGTTTGCCTGTTGTATTCGTGTGATAAAAACATAATTATTTAAAACATATTTGAGACTTTATTACAGGACCAGAAAAACATTCTTCCTGTATTTTTTATTTAATTTTTTAAAATACATTTTTCTTTTATAGTAAGGGTAACTTCAGAAAAAATTGGTGAAACTAGAATATGCAGGATACTTTAAGCTTTACTAGGAAATAATAAAATACAAACTCAGGAAATCAACCAGTAAGGGCTCTCCTTCTATAACTATTTGGAAATAATAATTTGCAGTTTAGGTAAGACGTATTAATTTCAGTTGAGTTTTGGTGCATAATGTTGCTAATACTTTATGATAGCTACTCTGGAGGAGACTTACATTGACTTAAGCTCTCCCAGACCACCGTTGTGTACAGCTTGGGACTGACAGCTCCACAGTTCCCTCTCTGGATACCTGGAGAACAGCAAAAAATATGAGACATTATGCTTGGTCTGCAGAAAAGGAAGATATTCCTGTGGTATGGCTGTAGGATGTTAGAACTTAACTTGAACTTTGCAGTAATAAGAAGAAAAGGTTTCTCTAACTACAAACTGTCTGCCATGTTAGGCATAACTGTAAATATTTCTTGTCAGGATGGCAGGGTCATTTTCCCAGCACCTCTACCAAATAATATTCCTCAAGGAGCACCTGTGAAACAGAAGACTGTAGCAGAGCTGGAAGCGGAAAAAGCAGCTACTATTACACCTTTTAGAAAGACTATGACTAGTGCATCTGTATACACAGCAGGTAGGCAACTTTCAGAGTTGGAGAATCAGTGCAGAGTACTCCTCATTTGGCTAGTATTTCTAAAGTGACTCATAATCTAACACATTCAATTTAATAACTATTTCGGAGTGCAGTTGATTGTCTGGTGTATCCTAGTGCAAAATCAATGTAGTGTAATAATTGCTTTTAAGAGGGAAACCAAAACTTTAGAAATTTAACCAAAAATATTAACATTTCAAGAAATGCTGACTCATGTGATGTGCATTTATGTTTGGCTCTGTTTCAATATCCGTAAAATGCTTCAAGTTCTGAAGGACTCATGCCAGGGACTGTGCCCATACTTTTCAGCAGAATCAGTTCATTGCCATTTGTTTCTTCAAATTTTACTGTATTGGGTGAGACTTAAATGCTCACAGTCTACTGAAATACTAGGAATAGGACCTTCATCTTGACAAAAAAATATTGTCTCTGTGTAATGTTGTACTCTCAGTGCATCAGAATGTCTATATGAGGTAATTAACGAATGGAGTATTCTTAATTTTAATCTCTGTTTTTCATACATATGCTTTGATGTGTTCCAAGTAATATCTCAGCATGATTGTGACTCTTCTACATTTTTTCGATACAACAGGAGAGGACAGGATTCAGTGTTTGTGTAGAAATGTATCTTTGCTATGTTGTATGTATGCATAACAGATATGTGTGAGATCTGGCTTTATTTTCTATTGTAAAAGAAACAGTAGCACCGAAAGAGCTTTGTATTTCAAGAAGATGATCCACCTGATCTTGAAGCAAATCCATGCACAGAACTCTACTTTGGTTTTATGTCACTATTGGACTCCTGTTGTATACATTTTAAATGTAAGAAATCACTGAAAACTTACAGAGTTTTTCTGTGCTTTTCTCCTAGGTTTAGCTAGTATGTTAGGACTGGGCATTGTAGCACCTAATGCTGCTTTCACTCAGATGGTGACAACATTTGGCCTAGCTGGAATAGTGGGTTACCACACAGTGTGGGGTGTGACTCCTGCTCTGCACTCTCCACTCATGTCGGTGACTAATGCTATCTCAGGTAAGTAGCTGTGGCACAGCTGCTTATTTCCTATTTGATGTAGGCACAGCTCCTTTTACTTGAACTTTAGACAAAAGTCTACTGATATGCCTTTTAGAATGCCAAAGAGCCTTGTAGTACTCAATTGAGTTTACTTTCCTAAATAGCAAGGACACCTGAAACATGGTCTTTCTGAGAGTATGATTTTTCAAAGGAAGGGCAAATGTGCTGCATAATTTAATTTTCATGACTGATTTTTTACTCTTGACCTGTTTGTGTTAAAGTTTGTTTTACTTGGAGAGCTGCAGACTGCTTTCATGGAACACATCATTCCTCCCATCTCTCCAGAACATTGCCCTGAAAATAACTTGTCTCTCATATTTTTTGCATTCTTTTATTCTTCACCTCTAACTTTGGGGGGGGGGGGGAGAGGGGAAAAAGAAAAAAATGTGAGAGAGGGGAAAAAGAAAAAAATCCTGAATTACCCATAAGACTCATAACTCTATAAATAGGTAGGATTTTATATATCTGTGTGTGAGTAGATGTGGCAGGTCACAAGTCTGATTTACCTTGGTTGTTAAAAGCAAAATTTCTTTTATTGAAAAAGCACTTATAGGCTAACTCTGCTTGAGGTGCTGCTCTTTAAAACTACATTCATACACTATTTTTTTTTCTTTTGGAACATGTTTGTATTGCTGAAAAAAAACATGGTAGTCTTTCTTCAAAGAGTAGTGTGTAGAGTAGGGGTCAAAATTTGAATTGGCTGATGTTTGTTTGACTGTTGAAGACGTATAGAGCCTTTTAAGGTTCAGTAACACTTCTTCTCTTTTAAATAGGTCTAACTGCAGTTGGTGGGCTGGTATTGATGGGAGGACACTATCTCCCTGAAAACACTCCTCAAGGTTTAGCAGTGCTTTCAGCCTTTATCTCTTCAGTCAATATTGCAGGTATGAATGTTAGGTTTTCTCTGGAGAGTAATTTCAAGCACTTGTATAATTTTATAATTTTTTTTAGCTCTTTAATTGTGTAGATTCCAGAAATAAAAATCTGGGAATAGGATCTGAGAGCTTTCATCAATATATAAAGACACCACTCCTCCAATTTTCATATTAGTTATTGTATCTGGTTGACATACTCTGTAGAGTAACCTTTTTTTAGGGAAATATTTAAATGTGCATTTTTCTTTTACAGTAAAATTTGGGTGATGATTGTATAACGTGTTATATTTTCCTGTATATCCCAAGATTGTATTGGATTTATGCTTACAAATCATTTTCCTACATGAAATACGTGTAAGTGGCATAGAACAAAATTCTAGATAGAGAAAAGGTCAAAGCTATAAACTCAGCTGTATCCTATAGTCAGTGTAGAGTATAGAGCCAGAGCAAGTCCTCCTTTTCTTCTGAATTTCTTCCACAGGCTAAGAGACAGCAGTATTGAACCCTGATCACACCTTTGTTTCCTGGTGGTTTTCTAGGTTGCCAGCTTTTCAGAGGCTCTCTTGGTATCAATTGCTAAAATGTGTGTTCATATGGTTTTACTACATATTTCTTACATTTTGGCATATGCTTAGTTTCAGATTTTATTTTTCTTAAGATTGTTCCTTTACTTTGGCCAGGTGGGTTTTTAGTCACACAGAGAATGCTGGATATGTTCAAACGTCCCACAGATCCTCCTGAATACAACTACTTGTACCTGCTTCCTGGTGGTGTGTTTGTAGGAGGCTATGCAGCAGCTCTCAGTGGTGGCTATAGTATTGAACAGGTAAAAGGTGACTTTATGGTTCTTATCCCACTGTTCATTGAGATGTTTTGTCATGCCCACGCTATTGAGGAGTAAATAAATAATCCAAGGTCTTTTCATCAACTGCATGTTCCCACAAGGCCACTCTGAAGCTTATTAACTTTAAGTTTGCAATCATACTCCAGGTGACAAATCTTCAGATTTTAAAAGCTTGGTTGTTGCTATTTGTTTTTGTGTAAAGCAGCAGGTACTTTTATTTATTGGGCTGTTTTCGTAAATTTGAGCTGTGGCCTCACCAGTACCGAGTACAGGGGAATGATCACTGCCCTAGTTCTGCCAGCTATACTATTGCTGATAGTTCAGAACTATCTGAACTATTAGTTCAAATGTGCCATAAGCAAATTCTGAAACTATTCCTATGATGAACAGGATATTTAGCTTTGGATTTGTACTAGGGAAAAACTTGCTTCTGAACTGATGAGGAAAATTGGTTTGACTCCTGTTCATGCTGCAGATAAACAAAGGTCGTGAACTGTGGGAAAAGTTTTATCAATATCACATTTTAATTGGCCAAAATCACAGCCTGTACAACAGTTTCTCACAGTCAGGAGTTTTGACTTCATTTAAGAACTGTGACTTAAACACATTGTGGAAAAATCAGCCCTTTTATTTAATAATCAGAAATATTTTTTAATAGTGATGGAATTTGTCACTGCTTTATGTGGATGGTTTACTTGTTTTAAAGGTGATGTATCTGGGCTCAGGACTTTGCTGTGTTGGTGCCCTGGCTGGTCTGTCTACTCAAGGAACAGCTCGTCTTGGAAATGCTTTGGGTATGATTGGTGTTTCAGGAGGTTTAGCAGCAACCCTTGGAAGCCTTAATCCGTCACCTGAATTGTTGGCGCAGATGTCAGGTGCAATGGCACTTGGTGGTACCATAGGTATGTGTATGATACTATGAACTAGCAAGCTATGTTCTGTGCATGCATTTGTGCAAGCTATATATACATAAAATACTGTGTAGCTTGCAGGTGAATTGACTAACTTACATTTGTGGCTTGTGCAGTATTATTTTGCAAATGTGTGAACAAAAAAAAATTACTTCCAGAGCTTTTATTAATGCTTCAGATTGTGGTAAAGAATGGGGAGACTGGTGGAAAATCAGGAGCACGTCATCCCTATTAGGGAAGCTGGGTGTCCAAAGGTGAATGAGTTTGCCCGACTTCATACTTGTGTTCAGTTCCTGACTGAATACTTCAAATTTCCTTTTCACACTGTGCTTTTGTCACAAAAAACATTAAATTTCTCAATATTTAGTGATGCTTCTAAGAACACGATATGTTTTAATCTTCTGTTTTTCGTGATACCCCCATGTACACATGCAGCCTTCAGTTCAGTGCCATAGCGATTTCTAGTTGGAACAGTGTTGTGTGTGTGTGTGTATTTGTGGCACATTGAACCATGCTCCATTAATTTCTAGCTGAACAGATTGGTTGTGTTTTGTAAGACTTCCCTTCTGTTTTCAACTCTCCATAGGTCTGACAATAGCTAAACGCATCCAAATTACAGATCTGCCTCAGCTGGTGGCTGCTTTCCACAGTTTGGTTGGTTTGGCTGCTGTGCTCACCTGTGTTGCAGAATACATGATTGAGTATCCTCACTTTGCTACTGATCCAGCTGCAAACCTCACTAGGATTGTGGCCTATCTTGGCACATACATTGGTGGGGTGACTTTCAGTGGCTCTCTTGTTGCTTATGGAAAACTGCAAGGTGAGACCTTCTATTCAGAATTTGTTAAAGGTTTTTTTCCCCCCCCGAATTTAGCTCTGAGTTCAGGTTGCTCTGTAATTACAAAGAATGACATTTTGCATCAGGTAAAGGTTTACATGTTTGATTCTAATGAGCATACTTTTTTGTTTTTAATTATAGTTAATTTGTGTACAGCTTTCGTTACGAATGGCTGTCCTCAGTGATTATTACTACTATTCATTACGAAGTCATGTAAACTTCCCTCAGTTCATCTTTTCTAGAAATAAGTGTTGCTTTAGTATTGCTCAGACACTACTTGATGCTTTTCCTCACATTGCTTCTATTGAACTTCTATGATCACAGCTTTGTATTCCTGAAGAGACATGTTAATTCAAACCCTGGTGTTACTGGATTCAGTGAGCACTGCTAATATTTATGGGATTTTGTTCTTAGCACTGCAGGCTTCATTCAGGTGGGCAGCTTGCAGTATTGGTTGAGGCTGCCTCACTTTAAACCATTCAGTTCACTGTCTGTTTATCTACTGTGCAAACTCCATGCTCCATACCTCTTACTGTTTTAGTAAATACACTTTCTAAGTTAAATACTTGCTAATTCCTGATTCTTATGCACGCGAATGGTCCTTATTGCATTTATTTTTGGTTTTGTAAGCATACAGCTTTTGAGAGACTCAGGAAATACCTTTACTAAGAATTTCAGGCTAAGAGCTTCCTATTACTTGTTTTGTTGTTAGCTTTGCAATAGTTCCTTTGGGAAACGTCTGTTCGCTATCTTCAGTGTTTATGAGACCAACCATTGAAGGAGGAAGCACGACATGGATGGAAAGCTGTCATCTCTAATAATCTTTTGAAGTATTTGTCAGTAGTTTGTATTTCTGATGTATCTCTGCTAAGTAGTTATTTGTTTCTTCTCAGTTACATTTTTTTCTCCCTTCATCATACCCCCCTTGTGATTTGTGCGCATGTCCCTGGTGAGCTTCACTGCCTGCTTCAGCCCACTCTCCTGTTTATTTTTCCCCCCCTCGCATTTTCGTGTCATCATGATATGAAATACTAAGCTTGTCTGTACTATTGAACTACCGATTCTATACTGTGGAAGAGGTAGTAGGTCACACACTTTGACTCCCAGTCCTGAGACCATCAGTTCCTTCTTCCTCTGAATTCAGCTAAATTTAAATGAGATACTCTGTCACTTCTGATGTAAGTTATTACTGAGAAACTTGCATTACTTCTACTCTTTGCCATGCTGTTTGGAAAAAAAACCAAAAACCTAGTATGAGAATAAATCTGTGATTGTCTTTTTAAACTGACTCACACAAATAGTGAACCCCTTTTTCTCCTTAAGTCTCTGCCAGTGTGGGAAGCTTGAGAGGTCTGTGTAGCTGAAGGTAGTGGTGAAATTAAAGCATTTGAAAGCAGGACTGTTTTATATTTGGTGTTATCTGTGCAGTCATATTTTTTTAAGTGCACAGCTTTAGAGAGACAGATCATATCTGTGTAGAAGTTCCAGTTAAAAGCTTGCTACTACAATGTATCTTACATAACATACCAAGACTTGGGATTTTTGAAGAAACATTTTTGAAGGAAAAATTAAAAGGCTTTTCAAAAGAAGAGATTTTTGTGACTATTCTAGAGCACTTTAGTGAAATTAGGAAGTAAACCAAGTTTAAACAGGAGTATTTGAGAATCTAGAGTGAGTTGAATGTTTTGCAGTTCTGAGTCATCACAAGGTGATGTCATCAGCCTCAACTAACTTGTTTTATCTTCCACCCCTCCCTTTTTCTCTTTTTAATTTTTCTTTTGCTGAGTTACTCAGCCTTCTCTGAAGACAAGAAGCAGGCTCTCCTGAATGCATCTGTCAATCTCTGAATATGCGTTTTATTGCAGGTATCCTGAATTCTGCCCCTCTGCTCTTGCCTGGTCGACATGCGTTAAACGCGGGATTGCTGGCTGCCAGCATTGGCGGAATGGTTCCGTACATGATGGATCCCAGTTACACTACAGGAATTACTTGCCTAGGTTCTGTGTCAGCACTCTCAGCCATCATGGTAAGTTGAGAAATTATAGAAGGTAAGACAAATTAAACAAGCAGTTTGTTCTCCAGCTTTGCAAGTTTCCTCTTAAGGATTCTGTTTTACCCTCCTGAGTCACAGTTGGCACAGTGCCTGCCTGCGTGGTAACTTGCAGCAGCAGGTAGCAACTGACTTCCCTAAATCTAGCAGTAAACCAGAACTGTTCAAGAGAACAGGCGTATATGTATATAATTACTTTTTGCAGATAATGATTAATGAAGCATTCTATATGACAAAATGATGTTTTAGAAGACTTTCTGGGAAATTAATGCTTAAAATACTTAAAAGAGCTCTGGATCTACAGTTTGTCATGATAACTTATTAAGATTATCCCCATGTGTAACTTCTTCCATTAACTCACACCGGTGCACACCAGTGTTGCAAAATTTACCCTGAATATTACCATTCTGTAAACCAATTCTTGCAAAGACTGCTCAGTATGAATCCTTTAACAGGATGAACAGTTCCAGAGAGCTGGTAGGATATTTTTGCAAGTAAAAATATGTGACTAAGCACAGGATGAGGACGGTGGGGTACCTTTCTGTACTCTCTCAAAAGGCAGAATTGGTAAATCCAATCCTCAGGTCACAGCTTGAATAACTGTACCTACACTGAGAATACTTCAATAGGTTATTAAGTAACTTGATACTTGCCTAGAAAGTTTGTGGATGCCCCATTCCTGGAAGTGTCCAAGGCTAGGGTGGATGCCTTGAGTAACATGATCTAGTGGATGACCACTCTTCCCAAGGCAAGAGAGTTGGAACTGGGTGATCTTTAAGGTACCTTCCAGCACAAACTGTTCTATGCTTCTGTATTTTTCATTGCTGCAAGAAGACTGTCTTCTCTGAATTTTCTCTTTAGTCACAACTTACACAGAAGTACTTTCTTTCCTTTTCCAGGGTGTCACTTTAACAGCAGCTATTGGAGGGGCTGACATGCCTGTAGTTATTACTGTCCTGAACAGTTATTCTGGATGGGCTTTGTGTGCTGAGGGCTTTCTACTGAACAACAACTTGCTGACCATTGTTGGTGCACTCATTGGCTCCTCTGGGGCCATCCTCTCTTACATCATGTGTGTGGTAAGAAGTCAACAAACTCTGGTTGTTTGCTGAATAATGAAAAACTTTATTCAACATGTTATCTAGGAAGATAAGCCATTAGATCTCAAACTGTTAGGTCTTTACAGACTAGAAAATTCTTGATTGAAACTGTTGGACTACATGTCAGTTGTCTTTCTTTGGTTTAGAGAGACGCATAACTCAAAACCGAGGACAGCCTTTGTATTAACTTGGCACTGAGGGTTTGAATTTGGGCTCAGACAAGTATGATTACTTGTGCTCAGCTATTTTTTTCTAGTCATATACCTATGCAGTTTTGTTAAATTTAAGCTAAATTTAGTATTTAGCAGGAGATACTTAGGTATCTCTTGTAGTGTGTACTGTGTTCCTTTAAAAAGCTGTTTGATTAGACAATAATTTACAGTTTGTTTTTTGACGTGCAGGAAAGTGTGCTACTTTCTTCATAGCAGCTACTTCGAAGTACCACGGGGTGGCAGCAGGCTTGCAGGAGTTCACTGCTTTGCCAGTGTCTGTATCAGCAAACTTGAGCTTCAACTGTATATAAATCGTATTGCGTTATTAGTAATGACCTCCTTTTCTCTGCAACATTTGTATAGAAGTCTTGTTTTCAAAGATGTAGAGGTAATGATTTAAAGAAAACTATTCACAGTGCAACAGATGCCAAACTCCTGATTCTCCATTGTGTGATCCTGTTTTACTTCTGCTTGTGTTCTTGCATGATCACTGTTGCTGTTCTCCTGTCTGATGTTTTCCTATGGTCAGTGCTGGCTGTCATCATTTGCTTTGTCTCAGCTGATAAATAGTGTTGTTACCATGTTAGGAATGTTTAGTATCATTAATTTTTATCTTTCTTGAGGAACGATTTCAGAAAAGTTTAAAAAGGCATTTTTGTCCAGCTTCTTGAAGGTGAGCTCAAATGAACAATTCCAGGTATGAATGTCAAAGAATCTTGTTCTTTCTTGAACATTTTCTGTCTCCTTATCGAAAGGAAATGAGATTATGTGGCTCATATTTATTTGTGTACATTCAGGACTTTAGTCCATATCAGTGGAGAGATGATGCTTATGGCTAACACAAATATGAAAATCATGTTCTTTAAAAATCGAATTCTTGTGAAATCTTACTGAAAATATGAACTGTTTGATATATATTTACCAGTAGGCAATGTCTATCTGTACGTTGATTTTTCTTTTACCATCTCTTTCCCTTCTAAATTTATTTTATTGCTAACCCTTCTTAGCACTCATAAGAGAGTTTTGAAATACTTTCGGAGTTGCTTGGAGGAATCCAGATAAATAGGAAACCTGGGGGAGTAGTTAGCAAAATAGTTATGCAGTGACAGAGTATCTTTCCTCTAAATATTTCTCAGGACTATTTCAGGAAGTCTAGCTTTTGAGGTAATATTCTAAAAATCTTGTGCTGCTTTATATAAACTTAGACAATTAAAGTTCATCAACCAGTAAAATGAAAATTATTTTGTATAATTTCTGCACTTGCTAGCCCAGCATTTTTAATTTCTGCTTTACTTCCTTTAATGGACATTATTTCTTTTAAAAGCAATGTTATAATCAGGGAATTCGGTATCATTGTCTTGAAGCTGCATTTCAGGAGAAAATGATGCTCAGGGGTTTCAGTGAACTCTGCTTTAGGTTGCAACCTGTGCTAATGAAGCAGCAGTTTTCCCCTCCCTTTTTTTGTTCTTTTTTCCCCACCCCCACACCTTTTAATATTACTTCTATCAAAACCAGTATATTTATTGAAACTTATGTAGTACAGGTGAGAAGGTATTTGTGGAAGTATCTTAATGGTCGAAACCTTATTTTTACAACATTTTTGATTACTTTTTGTGATAAAACTGTAGTTTAACCATCCAAAGCCTGTCCAGCTAATCTCTTAAAGCTTTGGTTGATAAAATTGGCCAATATGTATTCGATAACCACTTAGTTTTTGCACTCATACTGCTTGATTTTCTATCTGTCTTTCTTTTGTACCTATTAGTAGGCTGAGTTAAGGACAAAGAATTTAACTTCAGATAGCAAAGGCCTGTACTGTTCACTTATCTTGTGAGTTGTGGCTATTAAAACACCAACGCATCTTCTTCAGAACAGTTGGTTGTATTAGCATGTCCTTCTCCCTCCTTTTTTCCCCGTAGGAAATACTTGATTGCAACTGTAGTATTAGAATCACTATGCTCAGGGATGGGGAAGAAGCTTGACGTTGAAGAATAACCATTAACTGGGAGAATGAAACAGAGCAAGAGAAGGGACAAACAGTGTTAGTCTTATAAATTGTGGACTGGCCCATCACCTGTACTAGCTGTGTAGTTTCTGTGAGCACAGTGGAAACCCTTGGAGTTCTTAAAGATCAGTTATTTGGTTTTCCTTGGACTGTAACCTCCTGACCATTGTCACCTTGCTGGTTGGTGGATTATCAGTGGGTGCTGAACCCTGATCTTTATACCTCTGTATTTGTGGTCTGTGGTGGTAAAGAAGGTGAAGGAGGCTATAGAAGAGTTTTCACACTGTCCCAGTGCTGAGCAGGTTTTAGCTGGTTAATTGTTGCTTGATAAGGTTTTTGCTCTTCTATACCATCCACTTTTTTTTCCCAGACTTCCCTCTTGGAAGGGAGGTCATCTTGGCTCTTTGTGGTAGAGCCAGGCAAATGTGCTTCAATCTCCTGCTTCTCAGATTTCTGATAATACTTTAACTTTTTTTTCTCTCTGGTCTAACTGTTGTCCTTTGATTTAGATATGTGTATAAAGTGCTTTGCTTCTTGTAAGCTTATTGTGTGCAACATCTGAAGAGGGTATTCTTCTGTCTAGGCTGTCTTACCTTACACTTAACTGCTATAATATACTACATAATCTGGTTGTTGTTTGGTGTTTTAATATTGTGATACATGTCAAAGGCAGTGTGTTCTTGGAGGACATGAGCTACTGTGTACTGCAGACAGTAGAGAGATGCTGATTTCACTGCATTTGTGTGCTTCCCTTACAGTATCTGAAATACTGAAATACTGACACCAGGACAGACAAAAGTTCTGTTGTCTTCATTGTGCTTATTTGCTAGATGATGAATTTCAAAGAATGGCATATCTTCTCAGGCAAAACACCTGTGGCTTTGCATGATTTGAAATGTTGGTGGAGAATGGACAGCTGGAAGCATATTTTGTGTGGGTGGTTTCTCCCACGCATCTGTGTCTCTCCAGATCCATTCCTAAATTTTGTTGTGGTTTCTCAGCTAGTAGAGGAGATGCGTGTCATATATGCAGTTAAAGAAGCAATTTGTCCTGTTGCTTTCCTGCTTCTAAAGTTTTGTTTCCTGCAATTACAAGTTCTACCTATTTCCAGTTATTGACAGATATTGCTTTGGGACCACGCTCAGAAGGAGACATGCCAGTGAAAGCGTTTAGCCAGTGGCTTTTCTGGCTGTGTGTCTAGTGGAGACAGATTTTCAGGATGTGTTCTTCTCTTAAAGCTCCTAGTTCAAATCTCTTGTTTCCCTTTGGTGCTCAGCCAGTAAGTAATGGCCCCCTTCAGTTCATTAAAATTTGACTAGTTTTGTGTGGCTTCTTAGCTGCTTTTTCTTTTCTGCCTTGTTGCTGTAAGAGTTTTGCTTCTGTACTACCTGTAGGAGCTTTGTGGTTTCCATGGTGTCATTAGCAGTTCTGTGTTCACATGATGAATAGGTCAGGAGCTATAGAAAATATCTTGCAAAAATTTCATGTGTATGTGTATATATGTATGTAAAATTTTTTAAAAAAATTCTGTCAAGTATGTTTTCTTTTATAGCCCTCCGTTTTAAGAACAAAAAGAGACTTATATTTGCTTTTTGTTGTCTGCCTTGGGGAAATACTGGTGCTTTCTTGTTAAATGTGTAATGTAATGTGTTAGAAGCTGGTGTTTGGTTATTGATGTGTTAAACTGTTGTAAGAAGCCTGTTTTAAGAAGTTTTGAGTTATAAGAAGGCAAAACCAGCAGGTAAAGACTATTGTTGGGAAGTCTTTAATATTTTCAGAAAATATTTTCAGAAGTTCTTCGTGGACTCTCACCGTTATTTTTGCATTTTATCTTTATCTGATTAAAACCCTCTTGTCTCTCAGGCTATGAACCGTTCCCTTGCAAATGTGATTCTTGGGGGCTATGGCACTGCATCCACAGCTGGAGGGAAGCCCATGGAAATTACTGGAACCCACACAGAAATCAATGTGGACAATGCAATTGAAATGATAAAAGAAGCCAATAGTATTATTATTACTCCAGGTAAGACACTCTTGACTCACAAGATGTTTAGAGGATGTATTATGAAAAAAAAGACCCCAAACAAACAAAAACCCAAACCAAACCAAAAAACTGTAGCCTACAGTGGCAGCATGGCAGCAGCATGTCAAATGTTGACTGAGTCCATGTGATTTTTGTTCCCAGCTCAGTTATCATTCTTCTTTGCAGAGATGTATGCCACTTCATTTTTCTTTATGTGTGTTTCTTCAAACTCTGTCATTTTTATTTGCATTTTAAATTCTTCAGAACAAAGAGTCTCTTGTAAATTAAGCTTACAGCACAACAGCTGTACACAAAATTAATTGTGTTTCCAAGCTCTGCCACAGTACCAGTGGTTCCAGTACATCTGTTTGTTAAGTTACTGAAAAGATTTTGTTTACAGTTTTTATGTACTTGCTTAATTCTACATGGATTTATGAAAAAAAAAGGCAGTACACTCATTTAAAACTTAGTTAATGTAAATACTGTAATTCAAGTAAAAAAAAAGACCTGAAAACCAAAACCCTGAATTGTCTGAAACTATTATGTTGAGTGTAGGATCATATTGCTCAGTAGCACACTCCCTGATAGGAGCTCAGTTAGGTAATAACTCAATATTTCTTCAACTGAATGGCTTGACTGCTATGTTAAATTTATTTTAGCATTGGAATGTGAAGAATGCTAAAATACAAAGTCATCTTTTGTTTTGCTTCAGCTTAAAAGAAAACATCAGTGAGGTGGGGTTTTAATTTGGGAAGTTACCTCTGTTTCCTGTAAAGCTTGCAGTCATCCTCAAGGAGTTTGCCTCTTTCTCCTGTGGTCAAACCTTGAGGACACCAATAATAATTTATATTCTTTGTATTTCTCAGGGTATAGTTGCTCTGATGAATTAGCTCAGACAGACTTAAGAGACAAAGCCATATCCAGCTACTAGATTTGAATTATGCAAATTCAAAATTCTCTTGAGGGTAGTGGTTGGGAAGTAATATAATACTAGCCACTCTATCAATTTTTCAGAGCACTTGTCTGAAACAACCTTTTCTGGTAGAGAAAGGAACATGTATTTTTGTGAAGCTGAAATAAGTTGCTTTTGTTGTTGGACTGGCCAAATCACTGCACTATGAGTGGTCAGGAGATCAAAAAAGAGATGAATTATAGTGGTCAGGCTGTGAATAGATGAGAATCTGATGTGTGTATTTTTTTTATTTATTTTTAGTTATAAGAGCTTCTCTTTGTGTGGAAGATACTCTTATTGTCTGCAATTAGTCTTTCTGCACTGAAAGAGAAAAATAGCTTAAGATTTTAAAATTCTTTCAGGTTATGGTTTGTGTGCAGCAAAAGCTCAGTACCCAATAGCTGATCTGGTGAAGATGTTGAGAGAACAAGGGAAGAATGTCAGGTAAGCGCTTTCCTTGATGACAAGTGTTACAGTGTTCTGTTTCAGTTTGATTTTTCTTTTCATTCAATTAAAACCCCCTACAAGTAAGTCTTAGTTTTGGTTTAATATTTCTTTCAGCATTGACAGAGTCACAGAACAGTTGAAGTTAGAGATCTCTGGGGATTGTCTGATTCAGCCAGCCTCCTTGCCCAAACCAGAGTCAACTGGAGCAGATTGCTTAGAATTTTGTCCAGTTGGGTTTTGAACATCTAGTTTCCAGAGATGGAGACTTGTCAATCTCTTACAATGTTCAGTCATCCTCAGAGTAAAATAGGTTTTTCCTGTATTTCAATTTGCAATTTGTCCATTCACTGGATACCACTGAGAAGAAACTTGCTCTGTCTTCTTTATTGCCCTTCATTGACATTTATACACAGTGAGTGATAAGATTCCCTTGAGCCTTCTCTTCTTCTCCCAGTTTTCAGCCTCTCCTCCTGTGGCAGGTACTTGAAACTATTGAGTACTTAGTGTACTTAGATGTACACTTATGGGATTCCCATAAGATTTTGCTACTGCAAGCAAGGCTGTTATTAGAGTTTTGAATATTGGATGGAAAGATTATTGGAGTGCATGACACCAGTCCCATGAATTTATTCTGCTGGAGTGCTGCTCCAAAAGCAGAGATAATTCTTAGATTGCCAGTGTTAGACTCAAGTCCTTTCCTCCTTCATTTTTTTTGTAGACCTTACAGATACTGAAAGTACTAGAGAGCAAACAAGATGCCTCCCCTGCTGATTGTCTGAAATTTTGCTTGGTTTCTGATTATGATAACTTAATATTTTAAAATAAGTCGAGTCTCAGTTTTTATTTCAAACAATGTATTTGGGCAGATGGTGGTTAGCCAGACTTATTCTCTGACTTCCATGTGCTTATTTCAGTTAGATGGTGACTTCCCTTTGGAATCAGTACTCTAGTAGTTAATGCTTTTGCTTTTGTTTTCCTTCTTCTGCTACTTTTTGAACCTTATTGAAAAGTTGCATGTAAGCTTTTGCAGTGTGTTACAGCATCTGTTGTGATGGATAACAGCAGAATTGTAGGGTTTAGCAGCAATTACTTGTTAGTGTTTAGCCAGCATGTTGCAGTTTTGCATATAAAATTGCTGTATAGATGTGTTTGTTCATGGATACATGAGAAGTGAGGGGGTGTGGTGGTGTATTTGCTTCCTGAAGCAGTTCTCTTCACACCTTGTTTTTCTCCATGTTTAGTGAAAGCTGTGTGTGTGTCCAGATTGCATTAAAAAATCTGAAGACTCCTTGTTGTGCAACAAGAAAACCCGCTTGTGGCTAATGCGATGACAGTATTGTATACTTTTGTCTTTATTTCAGTGCTTCTGTGGGGAGAGCTTTTTTTTTCACCAACCTTGGTGAAATAAAAAAAATACTGTTTTTTCCTTTTATATTGGCTTTACAGGGTAGAAAGGTGAATGAGTCCTTGAAATAAATGGCTTATACTTGAAATGAGTCAATTTCAGGAAGGGATCACTGCAGTGGTTACCTAGTATTTTAATGAAATAAATCTGTATTTACACTTTGTGGTAATTCAGGCCTTTCATCACTTTATTGAGCTCCCACGGTGTTCATTGAGTGCAGCTGTTGTCCTCTGGTTTCAGTAGGCCTGGAGTGCCTCGGGACCCTAAACCACTCACTGTCCAGATGTAGTGACGCTCTCACACATACGCTGTGGAGCGGTGCCAACGTGGACATAGGATTGCATCAGTCTGTAGTGCCCACTGTGTGTCAAGAAAAACTGTGTCATATGGTCTGATTTTTTTTGCTTCATGGCTCACCATTGATCCAGAGGAGCTGTTGTTTTCATTTACTCTGCCTATCGCCATAACATTCTCAGTGAACGCATATTATGTAACATGATACATAACCTTTGACTAGGGTTTAAATTTAGAAATACAGGAGAGTTTGGGGAAACTTTAGACTGTTTTAGTTACTCAGTTGCATAGCTAACATCATTGCTCACTTGAGATGGTCTTGCAGCAGATCACATCTTTAATGCATTAGTAAAGTCACATAGAAGGCTGGATATTACTGAGCCTAGAGCATAGCTTTGCCCTGTTATGGAGGGATAAAACAACAAAACTTTTTATAGGCTAAATCCTGTAGCCCTCAGAATCTATTGGCCTTGGAAAACGGCTGTTCTACAACTAGTGTTGTATTTTTGCAATGTCAGAACTAAGTAAGTTGCTGAAAATTCTTACTTTACCCAAGTTTGTCAGCCACAAGTTGTGTTGCTTGTAGGAACCTAGTTATGGAATTCTGATTTTTTTTCAATACAATAGAATTATATTCTGTAGTAATTTTGCATATAATTACACTCTAAAACTGTATACATTCTCATATGCGTGTGGGTTATTGGTGCTCTCCATGTCCACATCAAATTATCTGTCCTACCTTTTGCCACAGTATGACATTCTTAAGACATTTTCTATTCAATGTGTTTTGTTTTCCTGCACAATAAGAAGTTCTTTATGAGAAAAATGAATTTTAAGATGAAAGGACTCTTAAATTGTGCTTTTTATAGACTTTCTAAATAATTTCATAGTAAATAAGTTGATTTTCTGGTAATTCATAGTTGAGAGTGATGCACATAACCTCTTTAACAGGCTTTCAAAATAGTTGCTAATAAATTAGTGTTTTCGGGTTTTTTTAGCCTACTTTTTATAGATGGATATCTTGAAGGACTTGAATTTCTATCTTCTGATGCTGGAGAATCTAATTACTTTTAAGCATATGGAAACTAGTTTTTTACGTTTTTGAAAACATGGTAGTACTGATTTAGTGTTGTACTTGCATTTTTTGATTTTTTTTTTTCCGTTGATACCTCAAAGGCTGAGCTCCAATCATATGTGTTCAGAGCTCTGTTCCCCCTCCTCCATTGCTCTAATTTCTTGGAAGTAATAGAACATGTGAATGGTATCAGTTACACATTTATCTACAAATTAATAAATAAAACTGATTAACTACAACTGTTTAATTGTATCAGTTTACAGTTATGATTCTTTGTGGCTCTACAGGAAAATTTAGAAGAATTTTAAAGCATGAGCTGTTGAAATGCTGTCCTAAGCAGTCTTAACATACCGTGTATCTCGGGTCTGCAAGATGGAATTTACTGTCACTGATGAATGACAGCATAAGAACACTGTGTGCTAATACAAGTTTCTGGGAAGCTGAATTATGCTTAATATGAAGACACAAAGTGTGTACATGTATGTCAGTTCTTGGTTGGTTTGCTATTATCAAATTAACTGGGTGAGTTCTGAATTATTAATGCTGCAAATGAAGGGACAGATGGAGTCCAACAGATCTCTTAGCTCCACTGCCTTATTGGTGGTGTAGTTAGAACTAGCAAACCTTGCTATACCTGATCTGCCTCTGCAAGGATGCAGCTGTAGCTGTGTGCTCCTGTACGTGTGTCATTGCTTCCATTGGGGTCAGCTCAGCTCTGGGTGACCTCACTAGGTCCGTGTGTGATGTTTTGTGGAAGCAGGCTCCACTTTTTTCCCTGTAGTTGGGCTCTTGGGAGGATTATTGCATAGAACTAAGGTCCGTTTGGATCTTGCCCCTGCTATGATAAACCATAGTGGTTGGAAATAGGGAACCAATATCAGAGCCCTGTTTAAGTATGCTTAATTTAGCTAATCTAACTCAGTTTACATTTAACTGACCTGATTGATTTTGAGGCGTATGTTACCTCAGGCATGAAACCAGGTCTAGGCTATCTAGGCTAGCTGTATGTTTTGATTCTGGTAATCTACAGAGTTATCCATAAGGTGTGATGAACATGATTGTGAATATGTGTTGTGGGTTAAGATTTCTGCTTGATTTATAAACAAACCAGGCAGCCTACAGGAGTTCCTGCATAACTAATACTAAAAGAATATCAAAGAAACTTCGCAAGTTTTCACTTCAAAGCATTTTTACCATAAAACATGTCTCTCTTTTAAAATAATTTCCATGTTGAATTTTTGAATACGAATGAGGTTCATATTTTGAACATCTGGGAGAGCATATGTAACAAAATGTTCCGCTGTAATGCACACAGCTTTGAAGAACTGCTGCTGTTGTGAGTCGGGAGCAGCTTTTATTAGACATGTTGTGATCTATCAAGGATCTTAGGTGTCTGTTTTCCATGGTTACCTGAATTCTGAATTCTGCTTTGTATTGGACAGGCTGATTTCACTCCAGAAATGTGTAGATGTTACCTTTTGACATAAAGAAAGCCTCAGATAAGCACATATTTTTTCATTATTCTTTTTGAACATTCTTGCATATCCAATTACAAGTAGTACTGGCAGGCTACTGTCATATTTGGTTAACAGGCTCTTAGAAGCAGACTTCAATATTTGTCCAAAAAAGCTTTTGTATGAGCAACTTTCTCAAACTTCGTGAATACGCAGTATGTGGTTTCAAACAGAGTCTGTCAGAAGTCTTTAACTACTGATGCTTCATGCCATAACTCTTCCTGAATGAAGATAATTTGTCCCTTTCTTTCCTTCTTTCCTTGCCTCTTGCCAGGAATGGTAAAGTCAAAGGTGAAATTTATTGTCTTGGCAGCCTAAATTTTGGCTCTCCAGCCCTTGAAATAAGATTGTGTGTGTATATAGTATTTAATAGAAACCTCACAAGTATTTTGTTTTGTGTATTGCCAAAGCAGCTTTGGTCACAAAGGCACTCAAATAATTTTATTAGACACAAAAGAGAATTTTGTTGGAAAATCTGTTTTCACTGCCAGAGGAGTGATGAGTTTTCTCAAGGGTACTTCAGAATAAGAGTTCTCCTACTTTACTGTAAGTGATTGAATTTGGTGTACTTAAGGTCTATCTGCAGTCCTACACATGGCTTGTATTACTGAGTGAGTGGTGTGAAACATAAGCTGTTAGTAGTTTGTCCTATTTGCTCTCCTTTTTCTGATTCCAGGTATTATCCTTTGCAACAGGATCCCAAATGTTTACTAGCTGAATACAATCTATTGTCTTTGCTTCTTTAACAGCATTCCTTTTAAAGCCAGGTTTTATCCTGCTGTTTGGTATGGAGCTTAAAGTTGTAGTATATCTAATACTATGTGGATTAATCATATGTCCTTAATTTTGTTGCTGGAGTTCAGTTGTCTCATTTTTGTATTGTCTTAATGTTGTCTTAATGATGGAGCTCTCAGTTGCCCTTTTAAGGATGCATTTGTACAGTGTTAAATTCACAAGTGATCTGTGTTGATTGGACTGTGACTTGTGGTCAATCAGTGATGTTATCCATTTGCATCACAGTAGAGTTGAAAATAGAAATGTATAACAATCTGTCTGTCATGGCAAGTTGATTTATCAGTCTTTCTTTCCTTTTTGAAGAAGTCTGAAGTCCTTTTATTTCATTCCTGATTTTTTTGGATTTCTGCTCAGAAATTCCTGTTCCAAAATTCAAGAATTCAATAATCCATATTTACTCTTGACTATTTTCCTTCTCTTTCAAAGGACGTATAGGCTTCCTCATTGAATATTTATCTTCAGTCCCCTACAACATTCATCTGATGCACTTCTGGTGTGCTTGAAGTCAGTATACATCTGGTGATAGCTCCAGAGCTGGAAAGACAGAAAGTGCACAGGACAGTAGACATGGATTTGCCTTGCTTATAAGGGCCAGTAGATGACCTGAAGAGTATAATATGCCAACACAAAATAGATTTGTTTCTAACCAAATATGGCTTTGATAGTTGCAGCTAAATCAGTTTAACATCTTCATTCTGACTTTTTCCTTACAAGAATGATATGCATGCATGAGCAACCCTGGCTTGCCACAGTGTTGTCTATCTGAAGTTTTATTAATTCATAAGCAGTGTCCTTTATCTAAGTTGTTTTTGAGCTGTTCTGAAAACATTTTTTTAAATGGTTATACTTAAGCTTTTACAGTTTCTTAGCTCTCCACCTTCTCACTCCCCCTCCTTTTTTTTTTACCCTTTTCTTTTTCTCCTAAGGTCAATAGTGAGAAGAAAGTGGCATGTTAACCTAATTCAGCAAAACATTGTCTTGTACTTGCTGACTTTTCTGTTGGATTGGAGTGCTAGACTGCAGTAACAATACATACTCTAGAGACACCTGAGTCAATAAAGATCATTTGCCAAGGGCATTTCTAGGTCTAGGAGTGGTTTTGCTTCAGAAAGGCAGCACGGCCTTTTGTCTTTTTCTTGAAGAGTATTACACTGTGGTGATTTTATTTAGTCTGGAGTGATGTAAGGGATCTACAAACCATGTTAATGTGGGTGGCAGTTTTGCAGCTAAAAGGCTTATTTGTAAAAGTCCAAAAGTATCTGTCACAAGGTTTTAAATATGGTACTGCTTGAAAAGTGAACTGTTAAGGTTTAACCGTTTTATTTTATTTTATTAATTCATGTGTGTGCTCATATGTAAGAACTTCTCAGCCTTGTAGGTCACTGGTGACAGTTTTACTGTATGAAACAGAGCAGTCTGTATTTATTAACAGAGTTGGACTTTCTTCCCTTTCAGGTTTGGTATTCACCCTGTGGCTGGCCGTATGCCTGGTCAGCTGAATGTACTACTAGCAGAGGCTGGTGTTCCCTATGATATTGTACTGGAAATGGATGAGATCAATGAAGACTTCCCAGGTTAGCATGTGAGCCATAAGTTTCCAGTAGATTGGATGATGTATTTGATTTTGGTTTTGTATCGCACAAGGATTTTAAAAATAGAAAATCTCAGGCCATTCAGTTTCACTTTGTGCCTCTGGTGATGGCATTGTAGAGGACAAGAGGTCTGTCTTTCTTTTTTTTGTAAGGAGGGTGCATTTTGTTTTTTAATTGCTTGTAGCTGTGAAGTAAATGACAAATACTGGGTCATTATTATCTCTGTTACTGCCCCAATCCTTGTAGAGGAAAACTGTTGTTGCTTCTTTAGGTCAGGTGTTGTGGATGACTTGATCCTCTCATATCTTGCAAACCTGTATAGCATTGTGCTGGCAACCTTTTGTTTTTTTACATCTTTATTTAAAAATCAGAAGGTTGCTGATAAAAGGTTTTTACCTATTCAAAGGAAAAGCCAGGCACCAAAAATTTGAAAGTGATGATACTATGTGTGTATACAAACGCATTTAAATATTAAAGGATATAAATTTTTGTGTGGCCCGGTGGTCTAATGAGTCCCTTGGAATTGGCTTGTGGATGCTTGCAGTTTGCTGGAGGTAGCTGGGAGCACACTTGAACTCTCACATATAATTTGTCTGATAAGTTTATAAAATATTTGTGTGAATGGTGTCCTCATAAATTTTTGTAGAATACTTAACCATTATGGGTTCTTCTGCCTGTAAAGATCAGAATTAACACAGAAATGTGCATCAGCCTCCGTGTTCAGATTTCAGATAATTTTTCATCAGTGTTATTTTCTTTGTCTTGCTGCAGAAACTGACTTGGTCCTTGTAATTGGTGCAAATGATACAGTTAATTCAGCAGCTCAGGAAGATCCAAACTCTATCATAGCTGGAATGCCAGTTCTTGAGGTCTGGAAGTCCAAACAGGTGAGATTAAGAGAGTTGTGTTAGGACCTACCTTAGGTAGCATACCTTTACAAACATGGTGGATAAGCTAAAAAGATTCTCCCCATGTTCTGGTTTCCATGAAAAGCTTTTCTCTGAGTTGTCCAGCAAAGCAGTCAGTGCTTTGCAAGTGTGATGCACTGCTCATGATTTTATAATAATCATCAAGTGCTTTAGCGAGACTACTGACAACTGCAATAGAAAAGACCAATGAAAGTACTGCTACTAGAATATGTCATCAGAATACATAATGTCCTGCTCACCTGCAGCCCTGAAGCATTTTATACAAATACCTGTTTTTTTAGGTTTATAGGAAATTTGATTGACAACTTTAATATTGAGGTAGAAATACAAGAATGGATAATATGCCTAAATAACAAATAATAATTAAAAAACAACCCCTCCAAAAAAACCCCCCAAACAACCCAAACCACAAAAACCCAAAACAGTGAGTGACTGAGTTGAGTAGGGAGCTTAGTCTGTCCAGGTTGAACTGACAAGTTTTGTTCCTTAAAGCAGTGTCATCTGATCCAAAGTACATAGACTTGTGTTCTTTGATGTGAAACCTTTAATATCTTTTTCTGAACCCAACTGTACCCTCAATTCTTCTGTAGGTTAGCTGTTCATGTACTCAGCCATAGACACATATATTTATCAGCAGTGTTTGTAGATATGTGTTGCAATTTGAGAAATAAACACGAATGTAGTTAAAGTTGGTAGAGCTTTACAGTTCCTCTGCTGAAGGTGCCATGGTTAACATGTTTTTGAAACTGATTTGGATATCAATTTGTCTGCTATATTAAAATATGAAATACAGCTTATAGCAGTGAGCATCTGGTTTTGACTAGGGATGTCTGTTCCTCTTCCTTTGTTTGTGGAAGCTGGCTTTTTATGGTGTTTGCTTGAGGGAGGATGGTGGTTGTTTTTTGCTGTTTCAAATATGAGCTCTTTATGTGCAGGTCATTGTAATGAAGAGATCTCTGGGAGTTGGTTATGCAGCAGTGGACAATCCAATCTTCTACAAACCCAATACTGCCATGTTGCTGGGAGATGCCAAGAAGACTTGTGATGCCCTGCAAGCGAAAGTCAGGGAATCGTATCAAAGCTAAATACTGATTTGTATTCTGTTTGTTTGCAACCACAGTTTTGTCACAGAGGTCATGGAAAACAAGAGGTAGAAGAATCTCTCATTGTTATAAGGCAGCTGGCTTTTGGAGAAGACTGCATTGACTCCTAGGAGATGTAGTTTGGTCAGGGGATATAGACTTTTATAAAAAAGATGGGCAGATTAGCCCTTCAAACTAAATCTCCAGTAAGGCAATGCATTAAAAAATGGAAATGTGCATTTTAAGGTTAACATTTTGCTGTTACAAGAAGGAACTAATAACTCAGTCATCTTTAAGTAGTTACTGACTTCCTCCTTCTTACTGTCTGTACTTCTGTCATGGAAATTCACTAAAAAATGCTGTGCCAAAACTGTATTCAGTCTTATCATCAAAGCGGTATTTTGGCTGGTATGGACAAAACAACTGTTGATTTTATCAAAACTTAAAAATAAATTTCAAACAGATGCAAGCAGAAGTAAATCCTTGCATGTCCCTTTGAACTCAGGATGTTCTAGCATAAAATAGATGCTTACAGAATTTGAAATTCTAAGCATTACACTCTTTTTGTTTTGGGGATTGTGTGGATGCTGTGAATCAGGAACATTTTAGGAAAGTTACTTTTCTTTAAAATACTGTTCCAATTTTTTTATGGTGCACATTTATGTTAAATGAAACACAGGATTTCAGGCACTTGCCAAGTAATCTTCAAGTCTGACAAGGAAATGTACGTTTACTTGCATGGCTTAACTATTTTAAGCAACTGCTCAATTCTCCATCTTTTCCAGTCGTTACCTTTTTAAGTGTCTGAGAAAAAAATACAAGTCCAGGTCTGCACAGAGAGAACATCTTGCATACCTGATCTGTTCACAGAATTTGGACCACAGTGTTTCAGTTTGTTCACTGAGAATTTTTATTGTATTTACTACTTCAAAATTTAGTGATGTTTTCTCAATTAACATTTTTGTAATGCTGGAAGAAACACTTTTGAACTCTCCCTCTCTACTCTGCTATTGTGAGACCCCACCTGGAGTCTCTTGTTCTGTTGAGCAGCTGGGGCCCCAGAACAAGAACTATGTTGACCTGTTAGCACAAGTGCAGAGAAGAGACACTAAGTTGATCACAGGGCCTGAGCACCTCTCCTATGAAGACAGACTGAGAGGGCTGGAGTTGTTCAACCTGGAGAAGAGAAGGCTCTGGGGAAACCTTAGATCTCCTTCCAGTACCTAAAAAGAGGTCCATAAGAAAAATGGAGAGGGACTTTTCACAAGGGCTGATAGTGATAGGACAAGGGGGAATGGCTGCACACTAAAAGAGAGTAGGTTTAGATTAGGTATTAGGAAGAAATTCTTCCCTGTAAGGCTGGCGAGGGACTAGAAAAGGTTGCTCAGAGAAGTTGTCGACTCCCCATCCCTGGAAGTGTTCAAGGCCAGGCTGACAGGTAACGTGATCTAGTGCAAGTTTCCCTGCCCATGGCAGGAAGTTTGGAACTAGATGATCTTTAAGGTCCCTTCCAACCCAAACCATTCTGTATTTAAGATGGTGGAGTTTATTAGATTTTTTTCTAAATAAATGAACTATTGTTTGGACAGCACGGAAACATACTAAACTTAAAATCCAGTGTGTTTGATTAGTCTCACTAATCTAATTAAAAGCACTGTTAAATTCCCAGCATAAGTCCAGCAAAGTTAAATTATGACATGGATTGCTGTTTTGCTTTTATTATATTAAGTATAGTTGAGTGAAACTCAAATATTTGCCTCATAAAATGAATTTGTCGTATATCCATAATGTTTTCCTAATGATGTGACAACTGTCCATGGTGATGAAGGCTAAATAGAACTATCTGTGCTTGTGTTAGAAAGCATTCATACCTGGGGAAGACAAACTATTATGGAGTAAGTCTTGAAATTAATCTGTCTTGCTTGATAGAAAAAACATTTTTTTCATTACACCATGCATAGAGACCTCATATAAAATACTGTATTTCTTCTTGGCTACCTCTGTTTTTATGTGAAGATCACCTAAAACACAGACTTTGAATAGGTAATGCATTAAGAAATGTAGCAATATACAAAAGATCTACCCTTTTTGCAGATCTCTTTTATATAATTTGACATAAAAGTTATCATGCAAGCATTAATATGTTGTATACTGCAGAAAAAGACTTGTAATTTTTATTTAAAACATCATGGCAGCTATATTTGAATGTAGCACCTATGGCCTCTTGATTTCGTTGTATTCAGTTTTTCCTTCAGGTCTGCAAACCTGGAATGGAAGGGAAATGGAAGAAGAAGAAAGACAAGGAAGTAATCCTCTATCTCTCTCCCTCACAACTAAGAAGAAAAAAGAAAAAAGGGAGATTTGAAGGGATCTAAAATCCTAAAGTATTCATTTTTGTCATGTTGCGGTATCTAACTGCAGTATGCATCATGTCTCTGCCTATGGGTAGCTAATAAAAGACCAAGCTTTTCTTTAAAAAATAGCAAATAACAAGGGAGGGGGAACAGTTTACTTTGTATTTGGAAAAACCCCCACACTATTACCTTGGATCAGAAGTACAATGTTACCTTTAAAATGTGCTTTACCGTGGAACACCAGGTAATTGTTGAAGTGCTAATAAAAAGTCAGTTATTTTTCTCTGTTGATCACTGCTTCTGTTCTCTCCTGTTGTGTTTCCTGAATAGGTAACTGTATCTGAAAACAGATCCAGTTTGATCAGATTGCTGTAGACTTTGATTTGAACATCCTGGTGGAGATGTCACAGCCTCACTGTCATTGCAGTGTTTGATTCTTCCAGTTGGGAATGGATTATTTTTTTAAATTGTAATTAGAATTTCCTTTTTAATTGTAATTAGAATTTCCTTTGATGAAACTGCCTGCAACCTTGCAAGACTAGTTTGCCTACTTGTTCAGTCTCCGTCAACATTTCATACCCTTTTACAGGCTGACATGCTCCAAAGTCAGTGTAAGCATCTCAGCTCCCCTATCTCTGCAATCATCCAATTGACTGCACAACAATCAATTGTGCAATCATCCAGACAGTTCCTCTTGCAATACCCACCTGGTGTTCCTATCTTAGGCAAACCGTACTGAACATCAGAGATGACTGAAAGGGAGGGAAATGGAGGGTGTGTATGAGGAGGCTGCAATGAAAACAGAACTAAAACCAACTGTCTTTTGCCATTGTCCTACCCTTCTTGAGCCAGTGACTGAGAAATTTAAATATGTAAAATGTGCTATTTCTAGCAAGCATGCTGCTTACTTTCTGTCCTAAGAAGTACAAAGTTTGTTTTTGCGCTGTTAAATTGGCTTTGAAATTTTTTGTAAGTAGGGGAATTTTACTGAGTTACAAAATGACAAGGTTTCAATAATGTGATCTACTAATCTGTACCTGAGCAGTGCAGTTGAGATACTCATTTCATAAGACTTGCAATGAGTATTGTTCCATCAATGTTGAAAAATAAATATTTACAAATCGTAGTAGCTTGCATAATGTGACTGCTCTGTAGCTGCCCAAAGGATGTATTATGTTACTGTTTTAGGCTAATGTGATACCTGGTTCTTCCTGAAAGGAAGATATGTACTTAGACATTTTCATAAATGGTCTTAATAATAATCAAAGCTCCAATTTCTAAAAAGGTGATGTTTTGGAGAAGCATAAACAATCCTGAAACATTAGGTGAAGGTATTACTTGAGAAATTAAGGGACTAATTTATAGCCCTTTTACCAGCGTGATCAAGCTAATGACTTGTAAGGAAAGAGCTTTTTCTGCAGTTGCAAAGGTAGTGAGGAATGTTAGCTAATGAGGAGACAGCGAACAGAAAAAAGTGGTAGAGGAAATGTAACTATTCTGCTTTCTCTATTTCACTTTTGCCTGGAGACAGATTTTCCCTGAGAATGAGAGGGATTGTACTCTTTAGCAGAACACGTGCTTAGGAAGTTTGTGTTCTTCCCTTAATGACAGCTCATCAGTTTTATTTTTCCCTGTATACTGCAAGACTGCATGTAGCCCAGTACATCACTCTGACACCTGGCACTCCAGAGTCCAATTTTCTGCACAGCATATATAAATTATATATTAATAACAATTTTTGCACACTTGTTAGAGAAATGGCTTTCTGAATTCTACATCATCAATTTTTAAATTCACACCTCTTGACACTTTTTTGAACTCTGTAGACTTCTGCAAAGCAGTTTCAGTTTGACAAGGATATAGAAAATAGCCATCAAACCTTATTTAGCAACTGCAACTCTTATTAGAATGTTATGTGAACGAGGTACAAAATATGTCTGTTATTCGTTTTGATAACAGAGTCAAAGTGGGTCAGACAAGGGGGAAGGAAATTGTGTGTGAGAGAATTAAAATAGTCATGCTGCAGAGATCAGACCTTTACCTCACATATGATATGGCTTTAAAAATAATGTTATACCTGATGGAGTTCTGTTACATGTGCTGAGTATGACATTTACTAAGTGTGATGTTTTGCAATTAGATGTGAGACTGGGAAGAGGCCCTGTGTCTATCCTGACCTTCTTTTCCTGCCCCAACTTGACAAAACCCATAAAACCGGTTATTGTCCAGCCATTTCCCCATTAAAGGAAGGAAGCAACAAAGGAACTGGAGGACAGAAGGGCTAAAGGGGCTTCACGCTCAGTAAGAAGTGTCTTCTGAAAGAAGATTGAGGTTGAACTCTAGCACAGCATGAAATTAAGTTATTCTATTACATGGTCAGTCTAACCTATAATTTAAAAAATCCATAGCAGAATGGAAACTAACAGCTAGTGAACATAAAAAGCTCAAGCAGATGTTAAAGCTGTCTCATGGCAGTAATAACTAGCAGTTGCCTATTACCCCTATTAAAATATTACAGATGTGGTAGGAAAAAACGTTTGGTTTTCTGATTCTACACTCTCAGAAGCTCACTGTTACAGGCCATGGTACAATGAACTCCAGTTTTCAAGAGTTTTATGGTGGATTTGTTAATGTACGGACACAAAACATAAAGTCTCTTAATTTATAGGCACATCAACCATTCTTATTTTTCATCACCATTTTGTCCCCAAACATGTCTATGAATGTTAGTTTAGTGAACCATATAATTTGAGGACTGAATTATATTTGAATTTTAAAAACAGAGACGTGTAACCAACAAATCCAATGTGCTAAGCATAGCTATAATTTTCATGTTACATTCCTGATGTGACACTGACTTCTTTTTTTAAGTTTTCAGAGATATCATAAACCACACTTTATACGTGGCCTGTTTGATCTGTGAAAAGTGTTAAGTTTTTCCATGGAGCTGCTGAACTTCAACTGTAGACCTCAGAACCGTTTCTTTTTCTGCAGGGCAAGGTAGCAAGAAGCATCTGTTGCCTTTTTACCTACTTGTTCCTTTTTTTGTTTTGTGTGAAATTATTATGGCATTTGGTATTTAAATGCTAACTCTCACTAAGGGATCTAGTTTCTGTTGTCCACCTTGGAAACTAGTCACCTTTGCATGTTTTTTATGGAACTGATCTTAGAGGAAAAGAGAGGGAGCTTTGCATCTCTGCTGGACCAACCATTGTGGTTGGTTCTAAAATGTTACTCTCCTGCTCTAACATTTGTTTTCAAATACAAATCTGTCTCATTTGTCTTTACTGTGGTGATGGTGAGGCACTGGAACAGGTTGCCCGAAGAAGTTATGGATCCCCCATCCCTGAAAGTGTTCAAGGCCACGCTGAATGGGACTTTGAGTGACCTGGTGTAGTGGAAGGTGTCTCTGCCCGTGGCCAGGGGTTAGAACTAGGTGATCTTTAAGGTCCCTTCCAACCCAAACCATTCTATGGCTCATTTGTTCTTTAAGTTAGTTGTAAATCCCTTATGTTCATTAGACGTCTGAACAGAATGAACATGGCCTGATGGGAGATGATATGAGTGAGAAACTTCAGTTTTAGTGTGGAAACATACCCTAGTGTATTGTGTTACTTGGGGATTACTGTAATCTTCATGTTACACATATGTTGCAATTTTTCAGATTTATTAAAATTATTTTTATTAAAGGGTTAAGCAAAACAATGTTGGGATGAAGCTGAGGTGACAGTGAAGACCAAAATACAATTTGAAGACCTCAGTGTAATAAGCAATGTAACACTGGACATAAAAAACCTTGCTTTGGTTGTCCTGCAGATATGCTGGATTGGTCTCCCTAATGAATTGCAGTGTGTCCCTCTGAATAAGGAGACATCTGAAATTTTATGTGTTTTGTCAATGACATGAGAAATGAGAAAATTTTCAAGAATGTGTGAGTTTGACTTTTGTAACAGTCAATTCTCTTTCACTCTATTCAGGCACCAGCTCTGTGGCTTTGGGCTGAACAGTTAAATCTGAGTGTTTGGAGGGGTGTGATACCCTTCCCTCTCAGAAAATGTACAATGGCTTACAAACAGCAGCCATTTCTTAAAGTAGGTAGTAGGCTTAGCAACACATTGTTTCAGTGCAAGCATTCTTCTCAAAATAATTGTCCTCAAAGTCATCAGCTCTTAAAAAGAAAAAGAAGAAAGCTGGATCTTTGGCAACCAGAACCTGGAACACATGTAGTCTACAGACTGCTCCCATGTTGCTCTTCTGTTTGTAGAGTGGTATTTCTATCATTAGATCTTCATAAACCTGTAGCAAAGCCTTCCACAAATAATGTAATTTCTCCAAATAGCTGTAAAAACTTTTTAGCCTACCTGTCTTATTTAATTTAGAGTAAGTTCGAGTATTTGGAAGGCATGTATTTAAGAGGATGTTTTGTTAGGGTTGTTCCAGCAGGCAATGCCTTTTTTTTTTCCTCAAAAAAGCATGTCAGTGAGGTGCAGAAGTTAGTATTTGAGTCATAGTTTTCAATCAGTATCTTTTTTATTCTGTCTTCAAAATACACTGATTTGACTCTCATCCAAATTTACCTAATACATTACAAAGTTGGGACAGGGAAGTAGCTCAGATTTTGATCAGTTTGACATAAGGTTTACTATACCTTAGACTTAAGCTCTTTGCAAAAAATACCGAAGCATTCTGCCAGAGTTAAAATTCGTGAATATTTTTCCAGTTCCAAGCAGAGTTAGTATCAACTCCCTTTTGTCTACTTATCTCCAAAGATTGCTTCCCTCATGGCTTGTGCTTTTAAAAATAGTTGTAATTGCCCTGGGAATTATTCTGATGGTCTTGCACTATAACTTTTAATAGGTTGTTTTTGTGGGTGAAAATTTGTTTTGGTAATTTTCTTGATTGTCTACATTTTTATTGGAGGAGGTGGCCATAGTTTGTAGGAATGGAAATGTGGAAAAGAATTAAAAGAATTATCATGCTTTGCAAACAATTAAATTGTGTTGAATACAAATATAATAGGAAGGGAATAGAGACAAATAGGAGTTGAGTATCTAAAGCATCTTTTTTTTCCCAAAAATTTTAGTGTTTGTGTATTGAAGTTTCAACAAAGTAAAAGACACAAGAATATACTTTATCCAGCCTGCATCTGATGCTGTATCCAAAAATTTCCATGCTCCTAATAGGAATTATTTGTGATTTATTTCGGTATTCAGAAGCTGTCAAAATGGAGGCATTTAAGAAATGTAAATGTTGAGATTTTTATCTTTGAAACATGAAATTAATGTTTTCTGATTGAAGCATAGGTAAACCATCGTCCCCTTACTGGACTGTATTTCTTGTGTAGAAAGTATGTTTGTGAGACCCAAAATAAAGGATGGTTGAAAAAAAAGGACCTTAATAATAGATAAGGTTTGATAGTCTGAGAAGGGGAGTCCCACTGTGCCTCATGACTGTCCTGTGATGGGAGTACTACTTTACAAGAGGACTTATGATCTTTGTCACCCCAATGACTATGTCAGTGTTCAGGATGTGGAATGTGAGTTCCCACAAAATAAGAAGACCTTTTAAGGCTAATGTTTTGCCATTGTTTATTAAAACCCTGTAGAAATAAATACTGTGGAGGTAAAGCTCTGTTTGTATGTGTGTTAGAATATGTAAATATGAGTTGTCAAAATGTAGGTTTCACCTGATACGTATCAATACAAACACATTTTGCTCAAATATCTAAGGCTTTTACATATGCTGGTGCCTGGTTGCATATTTAGAGAGGGTTTTTTAAACCTTTTTCCAGAAATCTCAAGGTCAGGGCTCTTTGGCTTACCACTGAGAAATAACCTCGTGCCGAATGTGTAATGGAGCAGCTATGACATTGTCTTCTGAAAAAGACCTTTGCCTCTTGGTGGTTGGTTGTTGCTATTGTTTGGTGGTCTGTTGTTGTCATAACAGACTAAAAATGAAAGGGAGAGTTGACATCCTTTGTTAGGCAACTGCTGTAGTTGGGAGAAGAATAGGCACATTTTTTTCAGACCTCATTTTATTCTTCTAGTCAGAAATGGCCTTGTAACTTAGCTTTGAAGTGTGCGTTAGCTTGAAATACTATCTAGTCCTTCTCCCAGTTATATTGTTAGGTCTTACATTATTCTTACAAAACTTGCTTTCCGTGGTATGTCAGGCAAACCTGTACCTTGTAAAATTTCCTATTACTGTGGCATCTAAAATTATTAAGTATTAATATTAAATCTATCTAGTGTGTTTTTTCTGGCATTTATTCCTAAATGACTGCCTATTTTCCTTTTTCTCTAGCAGCAGTTTGTTAATTTTATTTTGAATGCTAAAGTATTGAAAACTCTTAGATAAGAATTTAAAATGGAATGCACGTTTCTATTAACATAGAAAAAATGAATCATATTACTGTAAGTAAGCAACAGCAAATAAAATCATATGTGCATGTATGGTAAATAGGTATAGAGGATACTTCAAGATGGAAAAAAAGGGCAACATTTTTTACATACTGTTTTGTGTTTTCTAGCCTTTGGTGTCTTGCAGACATCAAAGTCTAAAGTTAAGTAAAATACATTAGTCTCTTGCAGAATTACATAGCTTATAGCACTGTCTCATTGCTTAACTGGATCATTACTAATCATCACTAATCCATGTCCCTAAGTGCCATGTATAGTAGTTTTCGTGTCAGAAATGGTCAGTGGCTGCCTTTTGACGGGACCTGAGAATCTTTTCTGTGCTGTGTCCTTTTATGGTGCGTTCTGGTGGTAAGAACAACATCAAGGTCTAACAAGTCCCCGATGCTGTGACTGGGCCTTGTGCTTGTGACTGTCATAGGAGATCCCATTTTCTTGGGATCATTCCAGAGTGTCTGGGTTGAAGATCAGCCCATCCCTCTTTCCCCTGGTGTATAAATTCTGCCCATGTGATATTATTGTGAGTAGTGTTCAGTAAAAACAGATAAATGATTTCCTAGGTCTTTATGTAACTCTCTTTTGAGATAGTTACCACGCAAAGGCTTGATTTTTGAGCTCATAAAAATGAGGTTGAATGTAGTTTGTAAGTATGAAAGTACACAATATTACCCAGGAAAAATGCTTAGTGCTGCTTCTGTGTTCCTGTTTTCCTTTGTTCCAGAGTCTTCCTGGGATTTTTCAGAAACAGTTTCTAAATACACCTTCTCAATTCAGCTGTTCAGCTGTGCTTTTTGAGAGTATTCTATGCAGCGCTTTGAGAATTGTTGTATATCACAGACAGGTAGCAAATTACATTTTCCTTTTTTGAGGGTTAAAACAAACATCAACGTAAGTGGCCTTGCCATCAAATTCCACTGCAAACCTAAAGATCAAAAGTCTCACTGAAGTGTGATCTGGGCTTCCTCTCTGCCTCCCTAATCCTTGTGTCAGTCTCCCATGTGATTTTTTTAGTGAGTGTCCTGAGGTAGTTCTTCTCATACAGAAAAACTGAGTGACTTGCTTTGGGCTCTTGGAGTAAACAGGGAGCAGAACAAGGGAAGGAGAAAGATTGGATGCTGGAGCACCTGGCTTGGAAGTTTAGTGGTAATTGAGTGTATCGACCACTGGATGTCACTTGTTCCACATAAATACATCTAAGAAGTTATTATTCTGGCATCAGAGACAATAGTTTGCATGTCTGTTGTGAACATGGAAATGGTGCCTGGGTGAGCATGAACAGCAGAATTTTTCTTTCTCCGCCTCATTCTTTTTCACCTGAAAGTCAAGAGAGCTTAAGTTGAAGTGATGTCTTGTTACCTTCCAGCTGACTTTTGCCTATGTTACCCTATAAAGCTTCTTAACCGGGGTTTGGATGATGGCTTTTCCTATAATGTGGAACCATGAGGCAACCACCAGGAAGGTTCCATTTTTGCCACTACCGTGCTGGTCACCATCCCATTTGTAGCATTGACATCATCTTGCACTATGAATTAAGTCAACAGAGATGTGGTTTTCACAACACTGCTTTTCATCTTCTGTGGATTTGTAGGTTTGCCTTAAAGATGAAAATGTGGGTGTAGAGAAAGATACAACAGAGTCAGAAAAAGGAAGGGTGCAGAAAAAAAATAAAGCAGAAAAAAAAGATAGAGAAAAGATAGGAAGGAGCAAAACCCAATAGGTAGTATTCTATTCTTGAGGTAGTGACCATTTGCTGCAGAATATCTAGCTAAGGAAATTCATGTCTTGGAAAAAAATGTCTGGGCAGTGTCAACCAGTCAAATATTAACTGTTCTTCCATCTATTGGCTTATGTAGTTGCACTTGATCTGGTCACATGCTGTGCAAACAGAATTGTGTCTGTATGTACAACCTGTCTATTTCACCAGTCCTAATGGCAGCATCTCTCTGACGGCATTATCAAAAGACTGGAATAAAAGGGTGAAGGGCCTTCTCCTGACTAATCCAAAGAGAACTGTGGTAAGTCTGTGTAGACTTAGGTGTCAATGCACATGCTGGTAACCCTCAGCCAGAGCACAATGTCCCATCACTTCTTTTACTGGCTAAGTTTTCATCTTTCCAGTAAGTATGTAAAATAAGAAAATATAAATAATGTTCTGAATATATTAGCCAAATGTAGTATAAAGACATGTAAAATAAATATAAAAGATACAGATTGCATAATATAAGCTGTGTGTGTATATATATATGTATGTATGTATAATGTCCCATAGTGAGTGAGTTATACCAATACAGACCTTCTGTAGTGTCAGAATGCTTCCTGGCTAGGTGTCAGCTCTTAACATTTTACTGGTATTTAGGATGTAGAATAACACTTGTCCTTAGTGAAGTGGGATCTGCTTCTTCAAATGACTTCAGACTGAGCATGTTTTCCTCATGTGAACTGAGTTGTTCTGAAGTGTTATTGCATTCTTGCAAATAAAAACCAAACACTCAAACAGAACTATTCCGTCATCTGGGAAACAACATTTAAAAAATCATCCAGCAAAAAATCAATTCTGATTTTTATTTCTAACCACAACTTTTTGTTCAAAATGAAAATACATATTGCTGCATCTTACAAAATTCTGTGCATTTGACTTGAAGAATCAAAGTTCAAGGGTGGATCCAATCTAAAACCTCGCAATTATTGTTAAAAATTTCCTACTTGTCATTTCCCTGAAACTTATGACACAAACACTGAAGTGATAGTGTCTTTGTAGAGTACATTAATACATTTTTAATATGATTGTATTTGTAAGTTTTTATTGTTTTTTCAGCTATTTGTGGTAAATTGCTATCTTGAAGTTTTATTTAGTGCTTTGGAAAACTTTTTCGTTTTTACAGTAATATATCAAATATCTCATGTGTTTAAAACTGGAACAGTATTTTTCTCCCTTCTATTTGTGTTTTCCATGTCTGATGTCATCTGCTATTAAAACTCAAGGATCACTGCATGATAGAGAGTCTCAGGTAGCTGCCAGCTAGCAATTCTACAGGTTATTTTGTTAAAAAATGGTCTCTTACCAAGAGTCTTTTAGTCACTTGTGTGTTTTTTATGTCTGGTTTCTGGTCACATCTTTTAGAAAGCAGTTTTGTGTCCTCAGTTATGTTCTGAAAACTCTACAGTGAGGTTTGAAGTCCCAGTTTTTCATTTCTCTATGTAGTATCAATTTCCCAACAGCAAAGATTGCCCCTGTCTGGTTGTTACAATACCATATTAGATACCAATGGAAACAACAGAGCTTGTTTACTCTTAACTACATACAATTCAAGCAGTGTATAATACAAACCTTTGCTAATTTTTTTTTAACAGTTAAACATATTGGTCAAATTTGGTAAATGATGCCCTAAAGGACTGTGTTACAGCTTACAAGAGCTGTAGGAGTTTGTAAGCTGCTTTCTGGCACTGAATATTTTAATTAAAAATATGAGGGGACCTTTTGTAATCACACGCATGTGCGGACTGGAAAAAAAGAAAGGAAATAAAAAGTTCAGCTTTAACTTATTGTTGTGCACTTCAATGTATTTTTTTCTTCTAACAGCTATACCATGCTATTTCAAATGCTCCCAATGGAATTCAGATAGGGAGGGACACAGCTGTCCATGGAGGTAGCTTTCATGTGCTAGATCTCCATCCCCGCTTTCAGAAGAAGCTGTTTGCCACAGTTTGTCATTAGTATTTAGTTGGTGTTTCTTTTCACATTTGAGGAGGACAACAGAGGGCTGCTGTGGGTAGTTAGTGACTAATGTATTATGGCTTCACATTCTGTTTCCCCATTTGCCTTTTCTCCTCTGAGCCGTGTGGATTTCACCACAAGCAAGGTGGTTCTTTGTTTTTGGTTGGTTGGTTGGTTGGTTTTTAGTGCAAGTTTCTACTTCACGTGATGAGGAATTTCAGGAAGAGGAGCAAAGAGGAGGTGGCAGGGTTAGTGTGTTCTGAAGCTTCCACTTCTTCCTTGCTTTGCTTCATAACTGAGGGAGACCTTGTTGGATATTTTTATTGATGTACTTCTCTAGGAGCCCTGTAGGTCTTCTTGTTTTGGGAAGTTATCCAGTTCTATATTACAGATGAGTAGATGCAGGCAGATGAATCTCAGGTTGTTTACTTGGCTTGAATTGTATCAGCTACATCCAAAGGAATTCTTCTGCAAGTTTCATAGAATTATTTCCTATGTTTGATATACAATATTAAACACGCAATTCAAGGAAGCATTTGCTACCTTTAAATTCAGGTTATGTAAAGTCATAGATAGTATCCCAACAGAAACACATGCATATAATGATACCAGAAGTACAGCAGGTTCTCAGGGCAGTAGTATTTTACTCGTACAAAAGCTCAGTGCTGTAAATTTTACTGCAGTCAGGTTGCACACACAGTAAGTGATGAAATGAAACAGTACCTACTTGAGTTCATTTTTGTGCAAACATTTCAAACAAGCTGAGGCAAAATGAGTAATACATGCAGTAGTGTTCCACACTGTTATATATTGATTAATTCTTTTACAGTGTATGGTGGACCTCCTTTTGAAACACGAGAAAAGACAAAGTCGTTCCAACCTGCGTAATGTCAAAAACTATCTAAAAATGGTAGATAGGCTTTGTTTTGTTCATTCTTTTTAAAACTTGTGTGCCTGTGTACTTTAGGCTCCTGATAGGCTATTTATGAAAACCCCTTTTTTCTCTTTTTCCTTTTTTTTTTTTTTTTTTACAGCAAATAATGAGACAGTTCTGCCACTGGTACCACCCAAAAAAA